>NC_134873.1:36746106-36927156 GCF_049852395.1 Peromyscus maniculatus bairdii | reverse complement strand
TACACTTGTGCTATTCTGGCCATATTCAGTGCAAATAGCATTCGCGTCTGTTCCCAGCCAGTACAGTGTATTGGACTGAAGAGAAGCTCCTGTTTTACTCAGTTTCCAATACTGAGGTGAACTAGATATGCCCCGTTTGTGTAGGAAGCACAGTTCTTTTATTCTGAGCTAGCTCACTCTATTGGCCCTATAGGAAACACAGTAGAGTAAAAGAATGCTGTTTACTCTGAAACAGAGTGTTTTTCTTGCATGGCACACTATGGGTCAATTAAACTTCCTAAATGGAGTGGAATCACGTTGAGATTCAAGTTCTATCAGCAAGTGTTCATTCAGGCTAAGAACAGCACACTTGTGCTATTCTGGCCATATACAGTGCAAATAGCATTCGCGTCTGTTCCCAGCCAGTACAGTGTATTGGACTGAAGAGAAGATCCTGTTTTACTCAGTTTCCAATACTGAGTTGAACTAGATATGCCCCATTAGTGTAGGAAGCACAGTTCTTTTGTTCTGAGCTACCTCACTGTATGGGCCCCATAGGAAACACAGTAGAGTGCAAGAATGCTGTTTTCTCTAAAACAGAGTGTTTTTCTTGCATGGCACACTAGGGTTCAATTAAACTTCCTAAACGGAGTGGAATCACGTTGAGATTCAAGTTCTAGCAGCAAGTGTTCATTCAGGCTAAGAACAGCACACTTGTGCTATTCTGGCCATATACAGTTCAAATAGCATTCGCGTCTGTTCCCAGCCAGTACAGTGTATTGGACTGAGGAGAAGCTCCTGTTTTACTCAGGTTCCAATACTGAGTTGAACTAGATATTCCCCGTTTGTGTAGGAAGCACAGTTCTTACCACCCACGCCATGATTCTATTAAATGCGTGCATAATTAACCTGGTATTCAACAGCCCGTTTCCTCAGTGAAATACAGGAGCATTATCATGATATATTGTGAGATTCTGCTGATTTGAGGTTGCAAAGTATGCAATTAGCTCGTGTCACTCTACATAGTTACCTGAGAGTAAATGGCACCATTCATTATGGTGTACAATGAAACATGAAAACGATAAAGGAAAACACCCCCAATTCCTTCATTACCGAGTTCAGGGACAATAAGAAGCTAATTGCAAAATTTCATTTATTTTGCAGAGTTTGTTGAACAAAAAAAAAAATTAGCAAATCTGAGAGTTGGAAGTATGCTTTGAAACCATTCTTCAGTACAAGAGTGTCCCCAGGATGGAGTTGTCTGAGGATGCATGTCTCCCGCATCATAAGGAAACTGGGTGTGATGGAGAGAGACAAAGGCTCGGTGAACATCAGTCAGGGGCCTTGATGTGTTGAGTTCTGGTGCATGTTTCCCCTTCCTTCTCTGCTCTAGCTCGACATGTGCACTGCCAGCTCCATACCACAGTGACGATCGTGGACTCATAGGAGGCAAGTTGTCACTACAGGGTGATGCCAGGGCTGGCTCAAGTCTGTGGACCTCCCACTGAATGTCTTTTCTAATGCATCCAAAACAGTGGCTGATGCATGCTCTGAGCCACCCTCTCCCATGTGGTCCCCAAGCTGTCCCCACCTCATAGAGAAGACAACTGACATCCCAGCCATCCCATGACAAACTCTGGTTCTTGCCAAGTTTTGTCTCATATTAATTCCATGAATCCCTACCCCCAGAAACAGCTATGGGCCACATACCAGGAAGACTATGGTAGCACTCAGTACCATCATACAGGCCTCATTCCCCAAGTGCATTGAGGTCAGTAGAGGCCACCCAAACCCTGCCAGGGATAGACACACAGCTCAAACTTTACAAGAGCACAGGGCCAAGGCATCTTTCAAAAGCAGTTTGGGATCACTGCCTCTTATTTCTACAAGGCTACAGATTAGGGGAAATAGATTAAAGCCCTCTGGAATTGGAATTACTATAAATCTCAGGCATCTGGGAAAATCTTAGACCTTACCTTTAAACTCCAACTCTAAATATGAACCTTTTGAAAGTAATTTAAATGGTATAGAGCAAAGCCAAGCTTCTTGGCTGCCATGTTTATCTATTTACTACTGTAATGAGAATACTTAACATTACATCAGTTCTTTTAAATTGTTTCAAAGACTTTTAAATTCAACTTTTTGTCTGATCAGACCACAAGCCACCTCAACAAAGCACTGGGTTTCCAGTCACAGAGCAGGTGTACAGAATGGTTAATATTCCAGC
This sequence comes from Peromyscus maniculatus bairdii, assembly GCF_049852395.1. NCBI lineage: Eukaryota > Metazoa > Chordata > Mammalia > Rodentia > Cricetidae > Peromyscus > Peromyscus maniculatus. The sequence goes on along the minus strand of NC_134873.1, from coordinate 36,924,950 downwards.
AACAAATCTGGCTCAGATTGGACCCCACTTCCACAAAACAACATCAAAGCCAGAAGTTAACAATAAAGAGAATCAGAATGCTGTTTGCTGTTGGTGGGAATATGGCATGGTGCAACCACTGTAGAAAACAGTACAGAAATTCCTTAGAGAGTGTGTGGCAGGCAGAGTTCAACCCAGGCCTCAGCTGAGCGTGGGTATTAGTTCTTAGAGATAGATAGCACCTCAAGCTTAGACTCAATTGGAAGTCTGTGGCTGCTGTGTGGTAAGTGCACAGTGTTGGATAGTGGTAAATGTTGGCACTGGGCTGGATACTCTTCCTGTGAACAGCACTTACTCATATGTATCCACTAGTGCTGGGTACTGTCAAGGTGGGTGGATCAAGTCCCACTGACTGCTTTTAAAACACTTTGGTAAGTAGATAGACTTGAAAGGGCTCTGAGAGATTTGAACATCACTTAATTACAGGTGCCTGGCTTTGATTTCACTGGCTAAAGTAGCCTAGTAAGTCATGGACTTTTCTCCAGTCGGCTCAAACCAGTTTGTATATAATTGATTAATTCCCTCATACCTCTGAATCCCATGTTCCTATCTGTAAAATGAGGGCTTGGTCTAGAAAATTCCTCCCACATGATCATCCATTAATGATGAGGCTATAGAGGGATATGTCCAATTATAGGTGTCAGAGTCCTGCTCACAGTGTGATGCGGGCTTCTCCCACACAGTGCCTGGTCCATGGCCTTTTGTGCATCCAAGGACATCTGAGGGACTCATCAAACTCAAACCTCCCCAAAGGAAGACCAGGTTAGACCTTCCTGACAGGGACACTGACTCTCAAAGGGCAGGGAGAGGGTGACAATTAGCTGTGATGTCCCCCAGTAACAGTCCATCTACAGAGCATTGCTCACCTCAGCAATGAATGAATATTTAACAAGAAAAGATGTCATCAGGACAAGCCCCCACAGCAAAGGAGTTAATATTAATGAGGCAAAAAACCCAGTGTCCTTTGAACTCTTGGCAGGGACAGTAAGGCATTGACAGTGGAGCTCATGGAGTCTCGGAACTGACCCTCAGCTGGAAAACACTCTGCAGGAACCTCGGGAGAAGCATTAAATATTCATTGTGGTTCTTCCCCCGGCCCAAATTCTGGGGCTTAGGTGTTCCTTGTGCGGTGTTTCCATGCTGATCTGCTAAAAGCCTGACAGGTTAGGAGGAGGGTCAGGCATGGTTCTGGAAAGCAGCAGGGTACCCATAAGGCCAACACTGTCCCATAGCCCCACATCGGGTTAGGAGCAGATGGAGCTGGAGGATGCTGCAGGGAGGGATCTGATGTGAGGCAAACATTGCTTCCCACAGCTCTGTCCTTTCTGGTGCAGAAGATAATGAGATAGAAAAAAATATATAATGGGTTGGAATTTTTCTCAACAAAAAAAATAAGCATGAAAGGCAGATAAAAATAAGTGTGATAAAATTTAGATAGGGTGTTGATGGAAGTCTCACTAAGATGCTAAAGCTAAGTAAGAGACTAGAAAAAAAAGAGAGAGAGAAAGAGGACTTAGGGGCTGATGGAGGGTCACCAGTGAAGGAGAAGGAAGCAGATGCAGGGTCACCTGGGTAGAGGAGACTATGCTGACAGAGGGTTATCTGAGGGGGGAGGCTGATGGAAAGTCTCCTTGAAGAGGGGAGAGTGAATGATTGAGGGTCACCTGTGAGAGGAGGAAGAGGCTATGGAGGGTCACTTGAGTGAAGGAAGGAAGGATGATTGAGGGTCACCTGTGAGAGGAGGGCAGAGTCTAGTGGTGGAGGGTGGGGTCTGGTGGTGGAGGGTGGGGTCTATTGGTGGAGGGCGGGGTCTGTTGGTGGAGGGCGGGGTCTGTTGGTGGAGGGCGGGGTCTGTTGGTGGAGGGTGGAGTCTGTTGGTGGAGGGTGGGGTCTGTTGGTGGAGGGTGGGGTCTGTTGGTGGAGGGTGGGGTCTGTTGGTGGAGGGCGGGGTCTGTTGGTGGAGGGCGGGGTCTGTTGGTGGAGGGCGGGGTCTGTTGGTGGAAGGCGGGGTCTGTTGGTGGAAGGCGGGGTCTGTTGGTGGAGGGCGGGGTCTGTTGGTGGAGGGCGGGGTCTGTTGGTGAAGGGCAGGGTCTGTTGGTGGAGGGTGGGGTCTGGTGGTGGAAGGCAGGGTCTGGTGGTGGAGGGCGGGGTCACCTGAGTGAGGGAAGTGACTGGTGGAAGGTCACCTGGGGGAAGAGGGACAGACTGATGGGAAGTTACCTAGAGGAAGGAGAAGAAAAGGGATGGACACATAATTGAAGCAGAGAATAGCATGTGTAAAGATTCTGAATCAGGAGCTTGTCTGGTTTGTTAAGAGAAAGAGAGTCCTGTAAAATGAGCCCAGGGGTGTTGTATACAAACAGGTAAGAGAGATGATGGGCTGGGTGGTGGTGGTCAATGCCTTTAATCCCAGCACTGGGGAGGCAGAGGCAGAGGCAAGCATATCTCTGTGAGTTTGAGGCCAGCCTGGTCTACAGAGTGAGTTCCAGGACAGTCAGGATCATTACACAGAGAAACCCCAGAGAGAGAGAGAGAGAGAGAGAGAGAGAGAGAGAGAGAGAGAGAGAGAGAGAGAGAGAGAATATGAATGAGGATGGGAATCTTGATGATGAAAGCCATATCACAGAGGACCCTATTGCTGCAGACAATTTTTCTCCTAAGCACAAAAGATTTCTTTATCAATCATAGGAGTGACCAAGTCTTACTCATGTTTTATGGAAACACATTGGTTCCACAATAGGAACTGACTGAGGTCCAAGGCATTGAGAGGATGGCCACAGGGCCACGTATCTTCTCAGTGTAGAGATCCTGGCTTGAAGCTGCAATGAGGTGACTGGTGTAGGTAGCGGTCTGCAGGTGTGGCCCATGGTATTTGGTGACAAGTGGTGCTTTAAGAGAAAATAAGAAGTGAGGACACTCAGGCATTTGGTTGGGAGACCCAAAGGATAGGATTGTCATTGCCTGGGATTTAAAGAAGAATGTGAGAGAGAAATATAAGAGAAACAGGATGTGAATAAGAAAGACCTGGGTTTAGTTTGGGTGTGGGATATTTAAGCCTCCTGTGTCCAAATGAGACATCGAAGGAATAGTTTGATGACTGGGTCTAAAGTTCATGGAAGGGTAAGGTTGGTGTTTCTAACAGGACTCATCAGCATGTGGACTATATCTGTAACTGTCTAGATCTGAATGGTATCAATAAAGTATGACAGTAGAATTCAGATGCCCAAGGACTCAGCCCCAAAGGCTCCAATTTTAAGATTTTGGAGATATTCGGAAAGAGTTGTAATAGAGAAGGAGCCACCATGAAGGTAGAATGAAAACCAGGCAGAGTGTGCGCCAAGGGTCAAGTAAATAAAGAGCTTGAAGAAGGAAAGAGCAATCTACTGTTGCTATGGCTAATGTCAGTCCCAGAGAAATGGGGACAGAGCTATTACTGAGTTCAATATGGTAGAGGTCATGGATAACTTTAACAAGAGCAATTTTTTTTGGAGGTGTGCATTCAGGAGAGTATGGGAGAGGAGAAGTGGACACTAATGGATACAGGCTACTCTTTCAAGGGCTGCTGTTCCAAAGAAAACTAGACAGACAGGATGACATCTCGAGGATAAAGAAATGCCAAGGGAAGTTCTTTAAAGAATAAAAATAAAAAAAGTAAATCCCATTTTCTGCCATTGAAAATAAGACAGCAGAGCGGGAAATTTTATGATACAGGGGATGGAGCAGAGAACATGGAGAGAACAACACCCTTCAGGAGAGTAATGTGAGACCCAAAGAACAATGGAGGATGACCTTTAGCTAGAGGGCGCCTCATCAAGAGGAGGCCTGAGTGGCTAGGTGGGTGGATGGGTGAATGGGTAGATGGCTGGTTGAATGAAGGATGCACAGATAGATGGATGAGTGGATGAGTAAGTGGGTAGGTGATGAATAAATGGAAGATGAATAAATGAATGTGTGGATAAATGAATCTGTGAATATGTCACCAAATAGGGGATACACACACACACACACACACACACACACACACACACACACACACACACACTATCTGGTGGCACCCAGGGCCATAGCTGATAGCTGTAACCTCTCTTTCAGAGCACCCTAAGTTATCAAGGACCTAGACCCTAGGACAGTTGACAAATGTATTTAATGAGCATCTTATCCATGACGGAGGCCAAGAGGTCACACACTGTTTGGCTGTGTTTTAAGCCCTTCCCTCCTGGCATGCCATGGTGCTCCAGGCCCATCTCCATTCCTGACTTTTGTCCGTGGTAGTTATTTCTCCAAGGTTCTCATCCTTTGAAGGTAAATCCTCTTGGGGATTTCTAAGGGATCAACATTGGAAATACATAAAGGCATGATGGTCCAAGGAGGAAGCCCTCCTCCATCAGCTAAATGACTCTCCTTGGGAAATAGCTCAGCTGAATTCTTCCCAGGCTGGCCTACCTGTTCACAGGTCTCCTCAACCTCATTTCCACAGAAATGGCAAAGACAGCAGGTGTTCCTCTGAAGGAAAGCTCTGGGAACAGAGCCTATTGGCAAAAACCACATGGTTAGCATATCTTCTCTGGTACATAGCACTGATTTCTTGGAAAAATCAATGAATAGATAAACTATCTGGGAATGACCTAAGGTTTTTTTTTTTTTTCAGTAAAACAGATCTTGTTTCAAGTGGTAACTGCCTCAGTATGCCTGCACCAGCTGGAAGCCTTGGCCCATCACCAAACTCCTGAGCCATGGCCTCTAAAAATAGGAATGATGTGCCTGTACCAACGGGTCATGAGGAATGAACTAGAATGCACCGAGGCACCCAGGGAGGTCTCAGCACAATGTAGATAATCAGTAAACACCAGTTGTTTCCACGTATGCCACACTAATAACACATACTGATTGAGCCCCCACTGTAAATCCCAAGCATAGCATACAGACCCTTTCCACAGGTCCTGAGAGGCCCCTGGAAATTCTAGCAAGCCCTGGGTGTGCCCAGCTGATCTCAAGAGGGCAATACCACCAGAAACTAGTCAGATGTTATTGCCCATAGATAAAAGATGAAGCAATAAGCAAGCCAGCTCCTGCAGTGATCACTGCACCTGAGTCTAGGGTGACCAAGGAAACGACCAGCTCAATAGAAGGGAAGGAAACCCATAGCCAGAGCATCCACCTCTGTCCCTCCCTCTTTCTCTGTCTTCCTCTCTCTTCCACCTCTTTCCCCTCCCCATACCTCCATTTCTTCTGTTAAAATCAAAGATAGAATATGACAGTGTGACAGAGTATAGATGTGACACCTGTCCTGAGGCTATGCACACCTGCACACTGGCCTCCCTTATTCAGAGTGAGAATTTATATCTTTGCTTTCCTGGAACCTCATGCAGCTGAGGCTCATTCACTTGCCCTGCATTTTCCCACCATCTCCATCACCAGCATCTACCATAACACATGAAGAAATTGCCAATTAATAACTTGACATTTTGCCAGAGGCAGGACCATTCTGTATGCCTTTCTTCCTCAGGATTATCATCCAAAAACAGTAGCCAAGGACAGTTATCCAGAGCCATGCCCAACATGTGTGACCAGAGCTTGTTGAACACATCTTACCCTGGGTCAGGCTGGAGTAGAGGGCTGCATTCTGTAAAGCAGAGAGAAGCCAGAGGCAGCAGCAAAAAGAGGAGCCCCATGACAGGGTAGCCCAAATTCTGGGAGTGAAATTGAGAAAGATACTAAATCCAGAAGGTGCCTGTCAAGTATGAGAACTACATGGGTACACTGTGAGCTCTCAGAGTTGAGGCACACCCAGGATAGAAAGAGTGTAACCACCAGGCTGGAGATGAGGATTCAGCCCATGAACCCTGTCATAGGCATGGGCTCCAACGGCCACAAGTACCAAAGGATTTGCCAAAACAAGAGGGAACCTAGCATGAACTCTAGATATTGATAGAGCACATGCAACAAATGAGCTGTGCTAAGGGTAGGTGCTAACTATTAGGTTAACAATTGGGAACAGAGCTGCACACTGATCTCCATTTCCCTATAAATTTAAAACACCCCCTGAAAAATGAATCAGCCGGCTTAGAAAATTGCCTGAAACAGGAGCTAACCTTCATTGATAAATTAAAGGACTCTTCAAGACAGGCATCCTGCCCTGGCGGAGGGCCACAGTCAAGGACACACTGCTGTGCAGTGGGAAGAGGAAGTTTTCAGTCACTCAGCTGTCTTCCTCCTCCTCCCTGCTCAGCCGAACTGCCTGGGTCAGCACCTTTCCCATGTGATGCTGGTCCTCAGATGTAAATGTTAACTGCGTCCTCAGCGGAGCCAAGACTTTCATTTATTTTCCTTGAATTTTGTATTTGCCAGAGAGCAGCCTGGTTCAGAGCATGTGGGGGGGAAATTAGGAATTAAAGGTCAGGCCCAAGACCCAAAGTCCTTCCCAGTACTGGTTCTGCCTGTCACCTTATGAAGGAAATTAGGGTCATGTGTGTGCCACACTCATCGTCAACAGCATCTGGTCAGCCCTACATCCACAACCATGGGCTCTCCAGTAGCCATTTTAAATATAAAAGCACCTGGGTCTCCTTCCAAAGTGGCTTCTGGACTCCGATGCTCAAACTGGTTCTTGACCCCCACCCTCAGCCTGGAACTACAGTGCAGCCTCTGGACATTTTCCTGCCCTGCCTGGCCTTCCTGCCTCTGCTTTCTCACCCTGCCCTTTGCTGTAGAGTTCTGGTTCAATGAACACCTCCGGGCTACATATTAATATTCCCTGCAACACAGCAGTTTTCAGGCCCTTGCAGATCTTTAGATTTGTATCTGTTCCTTTTCTCACCCATTCTGGCCACGGTCACAGGATGCCTTAACTGTGACAACGCCCAAGCCCCTAGTGATAGAGAAGAAATTTGCCCCAGAGTAGAGGCTTTTTTTGGCAGGCTCTGGAATTCAAGGTAGCACATGGCAGCTCTGGCTAGCCAATGACTAGCTCAGTAGGTCATCCCCATGCCCACCAAAGCTTCATATCAGCCAGTGGGACATCCTGATATCCACCTCTGATGAGAGCTGCTTGGGCTGGCTCAGTCGATTCCTCCCGTAAGCTCTCACTGCCTAACAAATGACTCCACACCTTGAACGTTTTAAAAAGCAATCGTTTACTGTATCACAGGATTTGTAGGCAAGGCTCAGATGGCCATGGTGGCCATGCACTCATTCAGGAGTCTGTGTGGCCTTCAGAGTCACTGTGTCTGGCACAATAGAAAAGTAAAGATGTAGACACCAGGCTGTCTCCAGACCATAATATCTCCACCTCCAAGAGGCCAGCCCAGCAGGGAGCCGAGTTCTTTCACTGGACTGGGAGATCCTGTATGCAAGCTTCTGGGAAGACCAGGCAGAAGTTCCAGATTAGTCGGAACTGGCTTCAAAGGTCCTGTGGTCAGGACACAATTGTAAGTGCAGCTCAGAGTCGAAGATGGAAGGAATGATGATGAGTGGCTGGAGGGCTCATCCCAACACAGTTCTGAGAATGGAAAGAGCTAAGGACTCTGAGATTCCCAACAAGATAGGACAGCAGGAGGTGAGGGGCTGCTAACATATGGTGACCGTTTACCCCACACACAGTGTGGGGCTGGCAGAGCCTTCTCTTTCTGTTCTGAAGCCAGATTGAGGAAAAGATACAACACATCCTTTCCTGAGTAGAGCCATGTTAGAGCTGCCTGGTCATGCCAGAGCCATGGTCATAAAGCTGAGCAAACCCAGTCCCCAGGAAAGGTAGAAATTAGTGGGGAGCCTGTGAATGGAACACTTCCCAGAAACCAGAAGAAAAACCTGGGACTCACCAGGTGTCCTCTAGTTCTCCAGATCCCACAGAGAAGAGAAAGAACTGACCTCCAAAAGTTGTCCTCTGACCTCCACACATGTGCTGTGGCATGCACATGTTGAATACATACATACATATATACATTCATGTACACACACACACACACACACACACACACACACACACACGTGCCCACACAAATAATAAATATTTTAATTTTCAATTATATTTGTAAGGGAAGTTTTACATCCTTAACATAAATGGAACATCAATGCCCTTTGTCCTGTGTAAGCACAAATATAAGATGAAAGTCGTATGGTGATGCTGGCTGGATAGGCCTGCTGTTGAGGGAGTGGGGAGAAGGGAGGAGGAGAGAGACAGAGGGAGAGAGAAAAAAATGGGAGGGGCAGGCTGAGAAGGAGAAAGGGAGGGGTGAGTGGGGGAGGATGAGAAGGAGGAAGAGAGAGACAGATAGGGGGTGGGGTAAAGACAAGGCCTCCTGCTGAAACATTCCCTACTGGACTCATGATTTCAACTTCAAGCCCTGAAGAATAAACTAAAGGGCCCCTCCTTCCACCTGAGACCCAGAACTTCCGAAAGTGACTCAAACCATCTATCTGGTGCACACCGCCACTTGGAGAAACCGGGCTTCAGCAAAAACAGAGGCAAATATCCCACATGGAGCCAACTAAAGGATACCTGAGCCACGACCCCGACCTCCCACCCTCCGTTTCAGCCAATACTGCCCTGGACTGGAAGGTCATTCACCTCATCTAGTGAGGTGATCAAGGACCACTGGAGGACACACTCTCTCCTGAATCTCTGCAATACACCCTGAATCTCAAACTTATCTCACAGCCAAGGGCTATAGAACTCATGGCCTCATTGCAGGGCTACTGCATGCCAGGTGGAAGCCGAGGGCAAGCTCGGGCGAGCCTCTTATTGTGGTGGAGCAGACCAAAGGCCACGGAAAACCGTCTCAAATCCCTTGGGTAGGTATGAGAAGACCAAGACTGTTGAGGTGATCAGAGCCTTTCCCTGACTGAGTTTGGATGTGGTTCATCCCACCTTTGTCTTCTCATGGTGGAGGTGGAGAGGAGAAGGCTCCAGGAGAAGCAAGCTAGCCATTCTTCAGCTGCTGTCTTTTGTTATGTCGTAGCTAGTGCCCCCAACTCCACCCTGGTGCTCCTCCATCCTCTCCTCCCACGTAGAGGGTGGGGCTCCACATACCAGCTCCAGATAACCATAGACCTATGTCTCTAGAGAGGAAGGAATGGCAAATTTCTCTCATAAAATATGTGCCATGAGGTGCATATCCCAGCCAATGAGGCCTCAATCTCCCTCCCTTCCCCACTATCAAAGGACACTTTGACATGTTCCCAGACAGAATCTCCTGAGTTTCCATAGTGGCTCCCCTGCCACAGGCTTGATCCCCAGTTCAGCAGAGAGTGTGTGAATCCTGATTGCTGCTACTACTTTTGTGACACTGAGCACATGGCTGAGCCTCAGTATTTCCTTCTCTAAAGTGGGAATAATGATGCTTCCCCGTTTGAGGTTTGTTATGAATAGCTTTACGTGATGACCAACAAAGTGAGGCACTGGAGAAAAGTGGAATTTGTTGATTTCTGTAGCCTAGAAGCCACACAGGTCCGTGGCACTGCAGGCCTTGGGTCTACACCTTTCTGTGGACACACTGCTGTTGACTGCTGCTTGACTTCATCTCTCAGGTACATGCCACCCCCAATTCCTGTGATCCATGACTCACACTGAGAGGTCTAAGAGAAATAGAACCCTCTAGGTCTCCCTCTGATGATCCATGGAAGGCTTCTGGTCCACCCATCAATGTCATACAGCCCCTGAAATTGCCAAGACCGGAACCGTCACACACTGGCACCATGTATGTAGGCCTAGTGAGGTCAGCTCAGGAATTGGACACCAGCATGGGCTGCTCACCTAGGAGGAGAGGCCAGTGCTGAACTAGGGAGAAAAAAATCCAATAACAGGAATATACCACAAAGCCAGAAACCAGGGTCACAGCAAGTGCATGGTGTGATATCAGGTGAGAGCAGGGATGACCCAACATTGATGGGATAGCAGAAGGCATAGCCCTGCCTAGACAGCATCAGAGGACCAGGAGACAGGTTGAGTGTTAGGCATCTCCCTGTCATCTGTTAGACCTGTCATCCTCTATCTTAGATCACCAAGAGTCAACCTAGGTCTGCTCAGGTATGGGGCTGGACACAAACAGGGGATGTTTAGAATGACCCGAGCTCACTGTCCTCGGCCACACAGTCAAAGGGGCACAAGTAGAGGCAGAGCCTACCCACATCTGCACAGCAAGTGCCGTGGTCAAGCCTGTAACCACAGCAAACAGAGCTTTGGAGAAGCAGGGGAAAAGCAGGAAATTGGCTATCATTTTCCAAATTAGCATACAGTGAGATAAACATGCTCTGTCTTTCCTCTGCCGTGAGGAAAGTGTGTCCAAGCCCATGCCACGACTCACCACCTCTGATGATGGAGAAGCTTATCCTGAACAGCAATATTTACCATGTGTTTATGCACAAAGCTTCCCCGTCAGTCATATCAATAATGTGTTGCACTGCCTCTGACCTATGACGTTGTATTTCGACATCAAATGTCAGATCATCTCCACTGGTATGATTCTTAACGCATGCCTCAATATCACCTTTGGACCACGTCCACAGGCTTACTGGCTGCACAGTAAAGTCTACCCAGCTTCACCACATGGAATGTAGATGACCAGTTGGACAAGAGCAGAAAAATACTGACATTGCATATTCTATAACCAAACCCCTGCTTGCATCCTCTAAGAATAAGACCCTTTATCTCTTCCAGTGTCATTCTCGGATACATCACTGGTAGACACTTGTCACAGGCTGACCCATGTGATATCATACGTCCCTCTCTGGCATTGTATGGTTCTTGATGGTGGTGCTGGTCCCTAAGAGTAGCCTTATTCAATACCAGCTCTGTGGGTCCCCAGAAGGAGGAACCATGGCGAAGACCTCAGGAGAGGAGGCAGAGACAATTATTACTGGGGAGAGGCTGGGGGCCATAGCATAGGGTCTGTGGACCTCAGGAACTTGCTTTCAGTCTTTATGGAATGTAAGATGGAGCTCTCAGAAGATAATTAGCTGAGGAAGGGGAAGTTTTTTACTTCCCTGGGACTTTCTGCACATCTATGTACAGAGACAGGGCAGGAGGGCCAGCCTGGACATGGTGGCAACATGCCACCTTGGAAAGAATGGGCATACCCACCAGGGTGACCAGCAGGCAGGCCCAAGGGTCCCGTGTGGCTGAGAAGGTAGCACCACAGGACGTGCAGGTGGGACTAGACCAGCTTCTTTCAGTTCGATCCTGCATAGAGTCTTGAGTTCTAAATCCTTAGACCTTGAAGTCAGGGTCCTCTGTCATGGACCCTCATTGAGAGCTCTGATGGGTCCCTTGCTTCTGCGGTGACTTTCCAGGCCCTGCCTCACTTGGAAGCTATCCCTGCTACTGAACAACTTCCTGCTCCCTGGTACCTCATGCCCAGCAGGTCTAGCTAGGCCAGCAGCTGTGTGTGTACTGCCTCAGGCCTTGACAGGCAAGCAACCAGGCCCTACCGAAGGCCCTTCTCTGGAGTGTATCTTTTGTGTGACTGGAAAGAAAGCACCTTCCATTTGCTGACCCTAGGCCTGTTGTCCACAAGACATGACTCTGTGGTGTTACTCCTGATGACTCCAGCTTCTCTGGATCCCAGTGCCAGCGCAGTCAGTGTTATAAAACAGATGGGCTGATGGGGTGAAATGAGGGGTATAGCCACTACACAGGTCACCCAGCTGCCAGTGAGCTGGGTACAGCAGGAAGCCAAGCAAAAGGGAGGAGTGTTTGGCTCTGACCGGAGGAGCATCCACCAGATGCCCATGCTGAACTGACTGATGGAGACAGTTGTGGGAAGCCAGCTCCACCCACAGGCTGAAAGCAAGACAAGGCTTCACAGGCTCGGTTTGGGGTGTGGAAATTAGAGGTAGTGAGTGAATGGACCTGCAAGACAGAAGAGTATCCCACGTAGAGATGCAGACAGACTCTGCCAATGCAACAAGGCTAGAGGGACCTGAGTTCCTGAGTTCTGGTAAGAGCTAGAAGTAGGAGCCAAGGTGAGCTCAGGGGCACTTGGCTCTTCTGAGAGTGCTAGGAACAATAGAGACTCTCAAGGCTTCAGTCTCTCTGTGTGAGGACCCTCCATCTGAGTGGCATGGTGTGCCACTGGCCAGTGGTGTAGGGTCTGCTTTGTGCTGATTCCAGCCGAAGTGGAGTGCTCCATGGGCTCTGCTCTGGGACACAGGTCAACCTATTCTCCCAGGAAAACAACCCTAAAGACCATAAAAGCAGACCCCAGTGCTGTCAGAGCCTCACAAATTGCCACATGAACCCCAGCATGTCACAGCTACAGTAGCAGCCACAAATGGATACCCATGGCCTCTTTGATCTCACCTGAGGCCTTCTGGGGAAGGTGTGCAGACTGCATGCTCACACCACCCCCATCCACATACTGTGATGGAGGAAGCTCCAAGAAAGGCCAGGCTGCCATCCTCTTATCCGTGGGGGAATGTCCTCCTGACAGGCGAAGCTGGAGCCCATGCTATAAGACCTCTGCTGGGCCTCCTCTGAGTGAGAATGCCAATACCAGGTGAGATGATACATTGATCCATTTCTCATTGTGGCGCCACCATCCATCAGTGCCTCTTTCCTGTTCACATGGGGCATCTGGATGCCAGGCACATACTGCTCCCCCTTTAAAGCCAAAGAGCAGTGGGTGGCTGGTTCAGGCCAACTCTGTATGTGAACAAACCTCCGCCATGCTGGAGTGGACCCACACCTGTGCCCTCTGCCTCCTGAGAACTCTCCATCCTGGGGAAGGCTTCTGGCCTCTGCTTTTCCTCCTGGACCAATGCTAGGCTGTGGTCTTTGTTTCATGAAAAAAAAAAATGGATTAAAATCCTAGGAGAAGACACCAGGTGCTCAGTGGGGTTCCAGTAGAGATTTCTATTCTGGCGTTCCAAGAATCCATCCCTTAAGTAAAAATGATCAGTGTCGTGGGGCTAGCTCAGTGGTAGAGCACAGGCCTAATGTGCTCGTCACCTGGCTTCTATCCCAGCACTGCGAAAATTGATAGGCACTGAGATCAAACTAGCCAGAGTTTATGTTACCTGCACGGTCCCAAGTGATGGGACGTGGGAGGCTTTATGACTGTCTAGAATCAGGCAATGGTGAGAAACAAAAGCAGGGGATGCTCAGGGAAGAGGCTGGGAATGCCTTCCTGAGCTGGATTAGGGTGCTGTGCTGGGTAGTGTTTGTCAACTTGACACAAGCTGGAGTTATCTGGGAAGAGGCCACCTCAGTTAAGGAATTGCCTCCATCAGATTGGCTCGTGGGCATGCCTGTAGGGCATTTTCCTGATCCATGATGGCTCTGAGAGGGCCCAGCCCACTGTGGGTGGTCCTACCTCTGAGCAAGTGGTTCTGGTTAAGAAAGCAAACTGAGCAACCCACAAGGACCAAACCGGTAAGCAGTAGCACTCCTCTGTGGCCTCTGCCCTAGTTCCTGCTTCCAGGGTCCTGCCTTCAGGGTCCTGCCTCGAGTTCTTGCCCTGATTTCCCTTTGTGATGGACTGTAAGCTTTGCGCTGAAATAAATCCTTTCCTCCTTGGTCATGGTGCTTGTCACAGCGATAGAAAGCAAACCAGGGCAGAGGCTAAAGCCACCTCCATCCCTTCCCTCATGTCTGAAGGAGCTTGGAGGCCTTGGGACTCACAGTCAGCTCTGCAGAGGGTCAGTCCATCGCATAGCAAGTGGTTCTGTGAGAGAACCTTCAGGAACAAACCAGAACAGCTGCCTCCTGGGAAACCAAGCTTGTCTCTGATAAGATAGGCTGGGAACACCAATCCCTAGAGACATCCAGGTCCACCCAGGTCTCTGTGGCCTCCAAACCCCCAGTGTAACCCCATCCCACTCCCTCCACCAGCTGGGGGGACACAGAGATGTTTCAATTGTACTGTCATGAGGAGGACCCAGGAGTCCCAGGCACCAGCTGTCCATTCATGATGGTGTCTTACATTACACATAGGGAAGCTGAGGCTCCAGGTGGTCAAATCTGGTTTCACCAGAACCTCAGCACTCACAGAGCATCTGGGGTCTCCAATGTGCCAGCCTAGAGGTCTGCCTTGCACTAAAAGAATCTATTATTATCTAACAATAAAAATTGAGTACAGTGAAGCTCCTTGGGGGTATATCTGTCCATCTACAGCACCCTTCACCCCTAAACCCTGACCGCGGGGCAGCACTGCAAGGTATTCATAAGGGGTTGAAGAGCCAGAGGCACCATGGATTGGATTTATGGCTCCCCAACATGTACTAGCAAAGGATAAAGTTAGACAGACACCAAGAGCAAGGAGCCCTGTACTTCTAGACTGTTCCCCCACACAGCACTTATCTCAACAATGGACCCAGGTAGGAAGGCAGCTCTACCCAAAAACAGGGTGAAGGCTTTGAAATGAGGATACGGATGTCACCATCCAGAGGGTCCATCACATGGGCTCACTCTCCACACCCTAAGAAGAGCAGGTATCTGGACATCTGTGCCACTGAGAAGCCCATAGATGGGAGGAGGAGAAACAGAGACATCTCCAGGCTCCCACATCATGTCCCCATACTGGCATCACAGACAAGACAAGCAGGGCCTCACCACAGAGATTCCACTGTCAGCACAGCGAGCCATGGGGCTGGAGACCCTCCTGTCTGGAGGCCCCTCAAAGAGCAGGGAGTGGCGGTGCCTTCCTGTGATTGCCGGAGTCTCGCTTGTCTCTGACCCCAGCCAGACAAAAACAAGAATCGGGGTCTGGGTCTGTGCAGAAAAAATCTCACATGAAAGAGCTCAAAGTGATCTTTGGAGCTCACATACTCTCTAAAAATAAGGGCAGACAGTGGGGCAGGCTGACGAAAAAGCTGGGGGCGGGGGATGAAGGGGGACATGCGGCAAGAGGGAGGGAGAGGAGGGGAGAGAAAGAGAAAGGGGAGGAGGAAGAGAAGGGAAGAGGAAGAGAGGAGAGAGGGAGGTGGAAGGGGAGAATAAAGGAAGGGTGGAGAAAGGGGCTGTCTTATTCTGTCATGGAACACATTTGGGGCATGAAGTTCTGGCAAGGAGTCTTCCTGCCAGCTTCAGAGGCTAGCTGGGGTGAGCCAGGGAGAGTCATCCTCGCGCGTTTTTTTCCAGGCCTCTGTCTGATTGCATGTTGATGCCTGCTAGACTTTCAGTAGCTTCTGAGTGTCTGCAGAGTGTTGTGGGGCATAGAAACAAACACAAAGAGAAGGGGCAGGTACCATGGTGGCACTGTTACCCCAGTGCTCTACGAAGTCCCTTCCCACCGACACCCAGGGTATCACTATGTGTCTCTAGGGCCTTTATGAGAACTCTGACCTCCAAGATGGTGGATATGGGGCCGTAATACAGCAGCTCCCCCAAGTCTGTGAGAGGCAGGCCTCTGTGGCCAGTGTGCGGAGAGTCCACAGGTCTAGCCACAGGATATCATCACCATGGGCTAGCAGAGATGCTCATTAACAGGTAGATGTGCAGTTCCCAGGTAACCCAGAGCATCTTTCCAGGCCTTTACCACCCAGCCTGCTCTTGGCCAGGCCATTCTGTGCCTCCTGTGGCCTGGCCTCCTCTGGGAAGGCTCTCTGCTAGCTCCTGTCCCAGGCCATGATAAGTGGAGGTTTATAGGATGGATGGATGGATGGATGGATGGATGGATGGATGGATGGATGAATGAATGAATGAATGAATGGGAGAATGTGGTATCAGCGGATATTTCTAGGCTCCAAAAGAGGCTACATTTTAATATTTTGGGCCTCTTTAAATCACCACATAGGAAGCAGCTTTGAAGACAATAGAGAAGGCATCTTCTGGGGTGGCCCTGCATCCATATACAGCCACCTGGTCCAGGCAAGACTGAGCTTTGACTGCACATCACATCCTTAGAAGACCTCACCAGGTTGTCCTGTAGACACCTGACACAGTGGCCCTGATTCCTTGGGTTGAAGACAACCTGGACAGGATCTAGCTGTGCACAAGTTTCACCTGCAGCCAAGGCTGAGCCACTGCTCAAGATAACCCACCCAGGGTCCTCAAAACCTATGATGCTGGGCCTGTGGATTTGGTTCCCTGGGTCCTCAGGACTCCTCACCCATGTCTCCTCCATCAGGATTCCTCCCTCTTAGGTCTTCCTGGTGCCCCTTCTCTCCAGTTTCCCTCCACATAAGTGTTTTAAAGCCCCCAAGCTCAATAACCCTCCTCCCCACTAAGTCTCTCCTCTCCCTTCTAGGCTCTAATCCCCCCTCAGGGTACCCTCCCATTGAGGCTCTCCCTCCCCAGCTAGGCTCCTTCCACAATATCCCTTGTCTTTGGACCTCCCTTCCCTTACATCCTCTTGCCCCTAAATTTCCCCTCACCTTCTCTATCTCCCTCTTCCAAAGTCCTTCCCAGTTTGCTATGAATCTGCATACCATGGATGTCTTCACAGCCAGAGGTAGGAAATAGAAACAGTCGTCAGAGTGGATGTGGCAGGTCAAGAGGGAAAGTGGGGTGGGGACAAGGGACGGTCTGGCCAAAGGGAAAGGTGCCTTCCACCTCCAGCCTAGCTTCTCCCATCAATATAGCCTCTTTCATCAGCTCCAAGAGGATAGATTCTGTCTTCCAAGATTGGCTTCCAGCCATGTCTGTAGCTGGGAAGAGTGCTCTAATTAACAACCCTCATTAATCAGGGCTCAAACTGGGCAGAACTGGAGATGGGGGCATTGAGAGGGGCATTTGTATTGCACTGATAAAGACATTGTCACCACACGAGCCTGAGAGAAGGTCCTTGAAGTCGGGCCTAAGATTTAATCAGAGGAAAACAGAGGCTAGGCCTGAACCTGGAGAAGACAGGTGGAGATACTCTAGGGGACTGGCCACTTTAGAACATGCCTGTTTTCTGTTAGCTTCCTCATGGAAACCTCCCAGTCATTCTCCCAAAGCCCATAGAAACTCCAGGTTCCCAGAGGAACAAGGACTACAGAGATGCAGCCAAGGCCAGGTCTGTCCAGCTCACAGCCATGCTCTCAGACTAGAACAGACCTACATTCCCTCCTCACTGTGGGCACCACACAATGGATCCACTGGGGGAAAAAAATCTGAGTGAGCCCTGCACAGGACAACTGGGTGCTTCTGGGTCATTCTGGAGAGTCTGCACTGCCTGCTCCTTTACGGAGCCCTGCAGCTCTCTGAACAGACATCGCTCAACCTCCCTCCACTCAGGTTGGAGGCGGGTCTTAGAGCTTCCACATCTTGTGGTGCATTTTGTGTGTGTGTGTGTGTGTGTGTGTGTGTGAGAGAGAGAGAGAGAGAGAGAGAGAGAGAGAGAGAGAGAGAGAGAGAGAGAGAGTGTCTGCCGTCTGTGTATGTATGCATGTGTATGTGCACGTGTGTGTTTGAGGGGCAGTTTGTTTCACTAACCCATGCTAGTTTTGAACTCATGGTCTCAAGCAACCCTCCTCCTGAGTAGCTGGGACCACAGATGCATGACCACCACATCTCAACTACACCACTTAGAATTTGACTTCAGACCTAAAAGTTTGGAGGCCCTGCCTCCTCCACCCATATCTAAGCTTGTTCCTATGACTGTATCCTCCTCTATGACTCTATGTATGATGACCGTAGGCTCATTCACCAGTTCAGCTTCCAGGGCCAATCCATCCCTATAACTCTGGAAGTGGAAAGTTGTCTCCCTTTGCTTTCAGAGAAATTGCTACACTTCACTGTTGCTGTCATTCAAATAATACTTCCCCACATTTTATCTGCCTTTAAGGCAAGGCTTATTTGATAAGTCCACTGTGCTCCCCCGCCAAAAAAAAAATAAATAAATAAGGAGATGCAAATGAGCATGTATCACCAAGTTTCTATTAGAAAAAGGCTTTGCCATCAGAACCAAATTTCCCTGTATGTGCTTTGCCTCCTTTTCAGACAACAGAGGGAAGGTGAAACTTGTTTATCTTAAATCTGATGACTTTTAAATAGGTCTAAAACAGGGGAATTTTATAGGTAACTACAGGTGAGCCCAAATTATCATTTTGGCTTTATTAGCAAAAAAAAAATCTGTCTTACAAAAGCCTATAATTGTTCTGAGCCGGTGTAGCTGTGTCTCCGTTAGCAGCTTGACCAAAGTGGATTTGGACCCCCTACTTGTGCTGCAGTAGCTCTTTCCTGTAACATGCACAGTGGGGTTTAATCTAACACTAGAAAGTTATTCGGGATTCAGTATAACTTCATGCACACATAGTGTGTCTCCCATCTTCTACAAGTGGAGAGCAGCCTAAAGCACAGGGAAGCGGAAATATCTCCTTGCTTCTGGACAACGGGAGCTCCCCATCTCCCTCTCCTGCTGTGTGTTTATGCTTCCAGATGAGCTGGATTTGATGGAGTCCTAGGAAACACCAAGTCATATGGCTCTTCAGAGAATTGCATTAACTGTGGGAGCCATGCAGGAGCACCCTGTGATTCCAACCCTCAGCTGGAGACATAGCTTTACTGTTATCAGGATCTCTCAATCCTTGTCTTCTTGAAAGAAAATATTTAGTGAAGCAACTTGTACAGTTCAAATAGAAGTCTATTTAATAAAGACAACACTCCAAAGAGAGATTAGGTGGGCTTCACCAAAACAGGGAGCAGTGAGGTAGGCTCTAGATTGTGGATTTTAAAGTTGTTACAAATATTTCTGAGGTGGGCAGTATGTTCATGTTGCAAGGTAACCCTTTTTCTGCTCTCAAATCATGGTAGACCAGATCTCCTTTTAAAGATATCTCTTTTTGTTGATTCCACAAAAGAAAGATGTCAAAAATCACAAAGCATAAGGTATCATAATGACATCAGACCTTCGAGGATGCAGATCCTTTGTGGATACACATATGGGAAAACACCCTGGTACCTTGGTTTCTGATAAAGTGAGAACCGTCTAGCAGCAACCTCAAGGAGGTTTAACCTTAAAGGGGCTGACCATCAGGAGGCACATTTACCAAGATGCAGATACAGTGTCCCTCAGCTTCCTCATCTATAACTCTTTGTCTAGTCAGAATCACACTTCATTCACTAGATTTTGGAGATGGCAGAGGGTCTATGAATCACCTTCCCTATCTGAAAACTGTTTAGAAATAGTCATCTCATTCCACAAACTCACTACGAATCTCAGGACAGCATAAGAGAGATACCAAGGTTTCTCTCTGCAATCAACAAGGCAACTCTCACAAATGCCACCCAACACATACTGGACCTCTTCTCTTCCATTCCTTTCCTGCAGGAACCTCCTGAACCAGCTGCAGGTAGGAAGGTAGAATCCGAAATCCTCAAATCAAGCAGGGTCTCAGAAAAAATGGAACCTGGGAGTACTTGGAGAACAACCATTCTTGAGAGAAGTACTTACCTGTGTGTATATAAACAAATGTGTGTGTGCCCGTGTACATGAATGAGAACATACGTATACACACACTTGCCTGAGATGTAGGGGTCAGAAGTCAACTACATCTGTTTGTTTGTTTGTTTGTTTGTTTGTTTGTTTGTTTGTTTGTAGATGACTCTAGAAATCAAAGGGTTTTTGAGCCTTGCTTTGGGGTAAGCACTTCACTGATAGCTAGGAAGCTGCCTGCTGAGCCTCAGAAACATCTTTGGGCACAAAGATCAGCTAAGAACCAGAGAAATGCAGGCCTGGTGAGACCAGGCAGACACTTCTGAACACTGGAGCCTGGCCACACTGCGTTCTCATACTCTGTTCCTCAAGTGTTCTGAGAAAGCCCGCTGCCGTGGTGCATTCCCTGCAGCAGTGGTGCATTGCTCACTGCAATGGTGCATTCCCTGCAGCAGTGGTGCATTGCACCTGCCTG
This sequence comes from Peromyscus maniculatus bairdii, assembly GCF_049852395.1. Lineage (NCBI taxonomy): Eukaryota > Metazoa > Chordata > Mammalia > Rodentia > Cricetidae > Peromyscus > Peromyscus maniculatus. The sequence continues at coordinate 36,905,144 of NC_134873.1, read as the reverse complement.
GGCATGCACTTGCCATCCTCCTCCAGTCTCCCGGGAGGTGTTTGAGGGGCCGCTCCTTGATGCCCATCTTCATTCTAATCCAGGAAAATTGGCTCATGGCTATCCTCACATCAAAATGAGAAAGAATCATAAGCCGTTGATCCTCCTGCAGTGAGGGCTAAGCTTTGAGATGACCATTTCTTGATTGTGCAAAATAGACATTGAGCTTTTTTATCCTCAATGGTGGTTTTAATCCCCCATCAGTTGGCTCAGGTATTTTCTGAACTTTATTTGCTGCCTCCAGCCAAACACATAATTTGGCCAAGGTTCTGAGTCAGAAATTGGGTCAGTAGTCTCTGTCTCCTTTAACCTTGCCGTGCCATGGTATAGAAAAAGCAGATGTACACACACATACGTACATGTACGTGTACACACACACACACACACACACACACACACACACACAAAACACAACACAGCTCCTACGTTCTTGGAATGTTGGGGTAATGGGAGTAACCTTCATTATGCACTGTGAGCCCTTCTGTTTGTACTAATGAGATGACAGAATGGAGAAAGAGGAGGGGCTTCAGGTAGAGGACCTGCAGATGGAAGATACTGGTGTGTGATCAGAGGCTTAGAACTTCAGCCATGCTCCTCCACCCTCCTTGGAGGAGAGGAGACCAGAACCCACTGACAGTGGCCAATGATAGTTTCTGTGCCTTCTCCAAAATGCAAAGCTCATGATTGACCGGTCACACCTGAACAATGCAGTCTGAGGCCTGAGCAGTGACATCTGGGGAGCTTTAGGTGGAGGATGCATTCGAGGACTTGGAGGGAAGTGTGACCAGAAACAGTGGGAAGCTCTGTCTACTTCTTAGACCTTGCCTGGTGTGTCTCTTTGACTATTTATTTATATACTTCATGATAGAGGAGAATCAGAAGCACACATTTTTTAAATACTTTTTTGACTTGTTCTAGCAAATTTTCAGACCCAAAGGCATTTGTGGGAAGCCCCAAATGTAGAGCCAGTTGGCTTTGCAGCAGATGTCTGAAACAAGGGCAGTTTGGGTCTTGTGAGTCTGGGTCTTGATTTTTATGAATCATACTAACTTCAAGTAGCTCATCCCAGTACTGGCTAAATCCCTGAACATTCAGCTAGTATCCAATAATGACTGCTGACAACTGTCTTCCACGAGTGTATGGCTCAGATCCAAGCCCTACCCACCCAGCTTCAAGTAGCACAGATTCCCTGCCCTGCCCATAGCAGGCCTTTATCTGGTGTCTGCAGCAGTCTGTCAAAAAAGTCTCACAACATATACAATCCTGTTGGACTCAGCTCACCTTCCTCAACCCACAGTAGTTCAGTGGCAGCCTCACAACCCTAAGATTAATAATAGACCTCAACCCACGCAGGGGATTTCTTGTCTTTGGTCACAAGGTGTGTCGTAGAGCTCTCCTGCCAGCAGGTCATAAGCTGAGCCCTTCATTAGCCATGCTGAGTGGGTCCAGATGGCTACATGGTACCCAGGCAATAAGAAACCTCTTCCATTCCCAGACACATGGCCACACCATGCAAAATTTTTCCCCAAAGCCCAAGTCACCACATGCAAAGTGATTTCCCATGATGAAGCTCAAACCACATAAATAGCATTTGTGTGCTCAGGGAGGTGAATGGAAAGGACTATAGTGTGTGCCTTTCACCTACTGATTTGGCCTAGTGAACCCTGGGAATGCATCTGGAGAATAAAGGACTGTGGCTCATTCTTCTCAAAGCTTGCTGGATTTCTGTTCTTCAGTGTCCTTGTAGCAAAATAGACTTCTCAAATAAAGAGGCATGTCTCCATACAGTTCCCATCTGGACTTAAAATAACACACTCGCCTCTCATCCTATTATGACCTTGGGATAGGTTGGCACATCATGTTCTGGGGACACTGTGATCTATAAGGCAAGTCTCTTATTATTCCAGGACTTCCCTGGGCACTCTCCTCTAGATGGGTGGGGGGAAGTGGAGGGAAAATGGAAGGAATGGAAAAGGTGGATGTTGGCAGCTAATTCTGCCTATATTAGTTCTTTTCTCGTTGCTATAACAAAATATGGAACAAAAGCAACTCAATAAGAGAAGGTTTAAAGTTCTAGCCCATCGTGTGAGGAAGGCTTAGTGCAGGGTAGTGGAAACAGCCATGTCTACAACCAGGAAATGGATGAGGGTGGGTGGAGGTGGGATGGGGTGACTTGTACTTCACTTGTTTTCTCCTTTTTATTCATTGTGGGACCCCAGACCATGGGATCTGAGTCACATTTAAAGTAGATATTCCCACCTCAGTTAACACAGTCTAGAACTCCCTCAGTCATTCCTGGAGATGTATTTCCATGATGATTCTAAATACAGTCAAATTGGCAAGATGAACCACCAGGTTACCCAATATTCCTCACACTAGGTCCTGCCACTCCAACTCCATTGTTGAACCTGGTTAAGGAGTCACACTGGATGGCTTTTCTGCCCATCCAGGCAAAACTCACCCAGCTCTCTGCATCCATACTTTTCCTGGTGGGATAAGAAATGGCATTTATCACAATTGAGCCTCAGGTTTTCCCTCCTGACTGCAGCTTCTTGGGGGCAGAAACTACATATGTGCATGTTGATAACAACGCCTGCAAAGGAGTTCTCTTCTAAGCCCCACCACCAAGTTTCTAGTTTGTATTCTTTCTGAAATCTCACCAAACTGTCCTCACTCTATAGATGAAGTATCTGAGGCAGAGAGAGATAGAGAGAGGGAGAGGGGGGAGAGAAGGGAGGGGAAGTGGGAAGAGGAGAAAGACAGGGAGGAAGGAAAGGAGGGAGAGAGAGACAGAGAGAGGAAGAGATGGAGTGAGATGGGGAAATGGTGAGAGACAAAGACAGAGAGAAGGAAGGAGACAGGGGAGGGATAGAAGGAAGAAGATAAAGAGAGTGAAGGAAGGAAGGGGAGAATGGGGTAGAGAAAGGGAGAGATGAGAGAAGGGAGGGAAAGAGAGGGAGCAAGAGAGAGGAACTGCTAAGGGGCTTGCAGCCAGAGTTTGAACCCGGGCAGAACGCCGAGTGAAGGTAGAGACTAGTGAAGCCTTCATCCTTGGCCCTGGGTACCACTGAAGTGGTTACAATATCAGCACTTCATCATCAGGACTAATGTCTGAGAAGAGGAATCACTCTGGTGGCTATTTTCCTTAAATAATGTCATTTATCATATTCTCAAATGGGACTTGAGGCAGATTGACAAGTACCTTTATTGTGGTGACAGATGAAGGTCCAGTCCCCAAAGTCTGTGTGAATGCAGAGGAAGAGATCTTGCTTAGGGGTTGATCCCCGGGTGGCATGTGGAAAGAGGGAGAGAGATCACGGGGTTTGGATGCCGACAGGCAAATCTGTGGTCCCCAGGACAAATTTGGCCTGCATGGAGTGTGGACATGAGAAAACAGATGGGGCAAAGAATGAGTACCTGTTATATATATATATATATATATATATATATATATATATATATATATATATATATATATATCTTTTCTCTGAGGTTATTTTCATATGTAACCAAGACCACCAGCTTTGGTTGAAGTGGAAATGTATGGAATGGATACAACAGAAATGAGTCACAGAAATCTTGGTGCACTGAAGTCGAGATGAATGGCTGTCATGATGCATCAGAGTTGTGACCGACAGAGTCATAATGAATGGAAATAATGATGTATGGAAGACATGATATTCACAAGTCATAATGTTCACAAGTCATGAAGCACAGAAATTGTGGTGTTCAGAAGTCATGGTGTTTGTGGTCATGGTGCATTGTACAGAAATCATAATGTACCCAACTCACCATGAAGATCAGTCACAATGAACAGAAGCCACAATGCCCCAAAGTCATGAGTCATGAAAATAGCCATGTATAGAATCCACGGTATATAGTGCACAGAAATTATGATGCACAGAAATCCTAATACACATAAGTCATGATTCATGGGCATAGTGATGCATGGAAGTTGAGATGTAGAGAAACCATGGTGTACAAAAAATCATGATGGGCATAAATTATGGTGCTTGTGCAAGCATGAAGTCTTGGTATACAGAACTCATGAAACAGGGACACCATGATGTACAGATGTGAAAGTACACAGAGTCGTTGTACATGGAAGCCATAGTGCATGATTTAAGGAAGTTATGATACACAGAGACCATGGCACATGGAAGTCCTGACTGATGCACAGAAGTCATGATTCATAGAAGTCATAGCACATGGAAGTCACAGAAGTTAGCAGAAGTCATGGTGCGTGCAAGTCTTGATTCATAAAAGCCATGATCCTTGGAAATAACAACCCTCCTTTCCCCCGTCCTAGTCTCCCACAGGACTACCAAAACCTTGAAGACAAGACATAGACCTCAAACATCTGACAATACATGCTAACATCTGCCACGAAGGAGTAGATACACAAATGCATCCGACAAAATAATCACAGGATGGGACAAGTACTATTTACCTACCAGTTTGGCTTGTGAGACAGGGCCAGGCAATGTGCCTAGTGCTGCTTTGTTATGTAGAATGCTCCCCTTTTCCCTGATAATCATTGTTCTCTTAGACTACAAAAGCTTTCCATCCTTCATAAAACAGGCCTACATGATATCACAGAGCAATCTGGGCCCAGGATGTCCCAGGAGAATGGGTATGGCTGTTTCATAGTGGCTTTTTCTGAGAACATGGCATGGGGGTTTGGGGGTTGGGGAGAGAGCTTCTGGCAGCAGGCAGACACACCCCTTCTGGAGTCTCCAGGTTTTGTTCTAAGGAAACACTGCAGAAAAACAAAGGCGCTTGAAAGACAGGAGATTGGAAGGCTTTGGAGACCAGAACTGCAAGATCAAAGAACTTTAAAGCTTTTGAGGTGAGGTGTATAAATGGAAACTAATTAATCTGAAGGAGGAGTTTGCTGTGATATTTGAGTTTGCATGAATGCCATCTGCTGGGTAATCACAGAGGAGGTCCCATAAACAGAGAAGCCCAAGAAAACATCTTGGAAATAGGCATTTGCCTGTGACTGCTACTCTCAGGGACATTTAGAATGTGGTGTGTGTGGCTGCTGGTAATCTTAGCTCTATCTTTGCTTTGGGTTGGGAGACAAAACATCCAGGAAGAACTGGCGAGTGGGTTAAAGCACCAGATTCAATCCAGAGAGCTGGATTCAAGTCTCAGGTGGGCATTTGCTTACAGGTAGCCTTGAGTGGGCTACTTAGCCTCTGTATCTCAGTCTCCCTCTGTACCACTCACATAGGGCCACAGTGGGATGATGTAGCCCAAGTGAGAGTCCACTTCAGAGTTCAAAGGATCTGTAAGTGTCAGCTGCTACAATATGAATTGAGTTGCCTCCCTAGTTCAGAAAATACTGCTGAGAATGAAAGCTATAAAACCGTACAGTTCAAATTATTTACACCTCTGTATCTGAGCACAGCTGACACTTAAGACACAGGGCTGTCGTCCCCGCCCCTACATAGATGACACTGGAAACACAGGACCTCCCCTTCCTGGCCTGATTGGAATCTAGTGACATCAGGAACCAGAGTCACCGGGTTCTGTGCAGCCGCATTACTCTGCTGGCCCTCCCAACAGTGCTTTACTGGCTCAATGGGTTCTCATGGTAGGTCTCTCCCTATATGCCTGTGATGGTTCATCTTGATTGTCTTGATTGTCAACTTGATTGGATCAAAATCAACTAAGAAACTGGTGTCTGGGTGGGCCTGTGAGGCACTGTCAGGAATAATTAACTGGTTAGGTATAAACTTTCTAAGACAGTGGTTCTGAACCTGTGTGTCATGACCCCTTTGAAGCCAACCCACCCTTTCACAGGGGTCACATATCAGATATCCTGCATGTGGTGGTTTGAAAGAAAAATGGCCTCCACAGGGAGTGGCACTATTAGGAGGTGTGGCCTTGGTGGAGGAAGTGTGTCACTGTGGGGAGCAGTCTTTGAGGTCTCTTTTCTCAAGCTTTACTCGGTGTGACAGTCAGTCGACTTCCTGCTTGCTGCTCTCTGGTCAAGATATAGCCAGCACCACATCAGCCTGAATGCTGCCATGCTCCTCATCGTGGTGATAATAGACTGAATCTCTGAAACTATAAGCCACCACCTCAATGAAATGTTTTCTTTGTAAGAGTTGCTGTGGTCATGATATTTCTTCATGGCAATTAAAAAAAAAAAAACCCTAACTAAGACACTGCACATCAGATTTACATTACATTACGATACATAACAGTAGCAAAACTACAATTATGATGGGGGTCACCACAACATAAGGAACTGTAGTAAAGGGTCACAGCATTAGGGAGATTGAGAACCACTGCTGTAGAGAGAGTGGAACCTTCTGACAAGTGACCCAAATACAAAAAAGTCTGAGGAGAAAGCCATGCTGCTTGCTCATATTGCCTTCATTAATTGATGATGAACACATCTACTTGCCTGCTGTCCCTTCTTAATTTCCACCAAAAACCCAGCTTCTTCCACATACTAATACACACTTAAGACCAAGGCTCTCCAAGACCCCTCTGGGCCTCTAATGCTAGACTGGGACCACTAAAGCATCCAGCTTCAGGGACTGAGGAGTGATGGAGTCTCTCATCATCTCCAGCATACACATGACCATCATTGGACTGTTCTATGTATAATATATATTGATTCCATGGGTTCTGTTCCTCTATAGAACATTGACTAATACACTGTCCAGGTGTGCATTACAGTCTGTGGTGAGGTTTGTGTGTATATATGTATTTAAGAAAAACAATAATAAATTTAAATTTTTCTGGTGATGGAGATGGAACTCAAGGTCTCACAAATGATAGGCAGAGGCTTTACCTGAAAGCTGTAAAGAATTTCTGGATGTACTTGTACTCCAAATCATGCTTAGGGGAAAAAAGGCAGCTAGAGGCTATGAAACTCAGCAACATAGACACTGGAAGCTTTGGGAAGAGAGCGTATGGGGGGGGGGGAGGTGCTTAGCAGACCTCCACTTCTAGTAGGACTTAGTTTGCTGGACACCAAGGTGGCCGGCGGGATGATCGCCTGAGTGGGGCAACATAAGCATGCAGGAGTGGCGGGATAGAACTCAGCTGCCCTGCAAAGAGGACCTACCTCAAGTTTGTTGTCATCCCCTGTCAGCCCTCCTATTCCTCACACCACTGTGTTCTGACCTCCAAAGCACATGCAGCACCTGCTGGGTTGATAGCTCAGCTCTGGAGATGGGCCCTGGAGTGTCCAGTCACCTTGAAGGTCAGTTCATTGTCTATCAGCCAGGTCTATCTGAATGTCCCCTGTACACTGAGTTCATGTCCACAAATCAAATCAATCAGCCCATCTTCTTATGCTCCAGCCGAGGCTGAAACCTGCTACTGACCCATGCTGCTCCCCTGGGCCTCTCCTGCATCACCAACATGTTTAGTCCACACCATTTAGCCAGGCTCCTTCCTAAACATACTTCCACTCTGGCTTTGTACACACACAGCTGCCTGGTTCAGAAGCCCTTTGCTCTTAAACCTCCCTACCTATGCCCAGCCCTGCTTACCACCTCAGCTGGACCATCTGGCTACTCTGGAATCTCTCCCTTTTACAGCTTTTCAGAAAACTCAAGTTCTGCTCCATGCAAGGCAACTACTTAACATGGCTTACAAAACCAGCCATACAAGAATTCCCTTTTCCCCCAGAGTTTTGTCTCAGACCACATCTATCTTGGTAGTTCCCATAGGGTTTTCCATCACTTCTTCTGGCAAACACACCCACACCTGAACATTTTCCCCTTAGCCTCTTCCTGTCGCCCTCACTGACCACCTTTCCCTGGACTTCATCCTTTGCAGGGTTACCACCCCCAGGAAGCACCTCAAGTCCACTGAGGACAGCCTTCCCACAAACCCCCTTTTACCTGTCTCTAGCCCAGGACCATCAGACCTTAGTGAGAAACGAAGGTTGGGACACCCCCCCCCCCATTAGCAAGATGCTACTGCAGATTCCACGTCTAAATGTGAGAGCAAATTGCAAGCATCTGCTGAGGTTGGCTGAGATCAGTCAGGAACAAACAAGAACTCAAAGATGGGCAAGAATGAGAGCTATCGGTCAAACCCAGAAGCCTGCAGTCTGCCCTGAAAGACAACCGAGAAACAGCTCTGCAGAGCCTGCTCCTGCCACTATGATGCTGTCACAGAACCATGCCAGGTCCCAGCAGCTGTTACTCAAGTCTGTCCCCACTGGGTTCTATAGTCCTAAAACCTGCTGCCTCTGCCTCTTCCAGTGGAGTTGCTCATATGGATGGAGCGAGCAGTCAAAGACCCATGCTGTTTGCTCAAAGCCACCCTTCCCCTTTGCAGCATCTTGGAGAACTGACTCATTCATCATCCGTCAGCAACATTTGATGTGGGGGCTGCCCCCAGTCCATTAACCGGCTCTGCATTCACACGGCCTCCCCACAAGGTTATAGGATCAGGGGATCCCAGCACCTTCAGCCCACCCTGTCTCCCATGGAGCCCGGCAGGTGTCCCGCTCATCGCTCAAGAGTGACAATCATGGTGACATGGAGGTCTGATTACAGCTTCCCCTACATTCCACCCGTGATTACATAATTAATATTAGAACACAGTTCACCCATCGATGAGTCACGTGCTACAATCCAGGACGCGGCCACTCACGCCTCCATCTGTAGGACCCATTAGATTTGGTTACTCATAGAATCTGCTGTTTCCAGCCACGCTGTCCTGTAGTGGGGGGGGGGGAGATCATCTGTAACAATTACACAGCTTCTCAGAAGCACTGGTCACCCTTGACCCTTGTCTCTTTCAGTGAATTTTCTCTGCAGCCCTGTTTATCGGGCCCTTGCCAAGACTTCTCTATAGGGAGATACCTCTACTGGCCCCACTGCCCAGTCCCTGGGGCTATTGATGCCTGCATCTCCTGAGGCTGGTGTGTGCCAGAGAACAGCCTGTTTTATGAGGAATAGACAGTGATGTAGGAACAGACAGAGGAACAATCTGTCCCTTTTCAATGCCTTCAGGTAGCAGGGCATGGAGATCTCTCTGGGCTTCAGGGTCCAAGCTCGTTTTCCTGAGGACTAGAACCAGGGACATGACTTCTATGCGTGTTTCCCTCCTATCAAGGGATAAGTGTGCTAAGTGTGCCGGATGAATATGAGACTTAGAAGAAAGACCTGGTCCCCAAGTTAGTATTGTCCACATCTTCCTCACTCCTCATCCATCCAGATAAACAGCAAAGCCAACAGGAGAGGAGCCACTCTGAAGGCTTCCAGACCTCCTTCTTGGTTCATACCTCACCCACACACAGCCTCCCCTCATTAAGAAGTGACCTACCTCCTACCTTCCAGCCATGCTTTTTCTGCCAAGATTTTGAATGATCTCCACCTGGGTCTTGTGTGCAGCATTCTCTAAACATCCGTTCTAATTCACATTGCCTGCTTCTCTTCAGGTGCTGCATGGCTTGCTCTGACTCTCTGTTGTGCCCCAAATGCAAACTAAAACATCAAAGAATGGGGAGGGGGAGGGGCAATGACTGAAAAAGTATATTGCAAGGAGACGACAGTGTAGGATGGGGGGTTTCCTAACGATCTTGATGAACTTTCTTTGTGGGAGGCACCTGAGGAGAAACCCCAAGCTAAGTCTTCTGGTGATAATTTCCCAATTGGTGAGACTTCGGGCTCCAAAGTAAACACGGTTATTATATACACTGACTCAGTTTGGAGACCCCAAAATTGCCAGAAGCCAAGATGAGTTCATCAGCTTTCATGGCATTTCAAGAACCTGGTAGGACATGCCCCAAGCAAGCTGGACTGCCCAGGTTACAGGGACAAGGCAGCTTTCCCAAGTCCTCATTATTTCAGAGTTTGCAGACACAGCCCTCCACACTTCAGCTCCAGACCATAGAGAACTGCCAATCAAAGTCTATCCTAGGAGACACATCCACAAAGTGCTCTGGAGCAATTTCCTAGGCACAGGAAACCACTAGGGAGCTCCCAGCCATCACAGGGACAGGGAGGTAGCAAGGAAGGGTGGCATCCCAGTTCCTAGCCCACTGAACAAGCAGTTCTGACCACAGGCCCCAGAATACACCTGTTTGCATTCCCTGGGGCAGATGGGCTTCAGGGAGAGAGGCAAGTGCAATCAAGGAATACAGGTGAGCACAAAGACTTCCACATGGGTCCTGAGGCTGCCAAGTCCCTGAGGAGGATACAAATCCACCAAAAACTGCAGGCATCTTCATGGTTGTACCTGTTGTTTTGGTTGGGTGGTTGTTTGGATATAATGCATCTTAGTTGGGGTTTCTATTGCTGAGAAGAAACACCATGACCAAAATGCAGGTTGAGGAGGAAAGGGTTTATTTGGCTTACACTTCCAGATCATAGCCCATCATTGGAGAAAGTTAGAACAGGAACTGAAGCAGGGCAGGAACCTGGAGGCAGGAGCTGAGGCAGAGGCCATGGAGAGGTGCTGCTTGCTGGCTTGCTTCCCCTGGCTTGCTCAGCCTGCTTTCTTGTAGAACCCATTACCAACAGCCCAGGGATGGTACCACCCACCACAGGCTGGGCCCTCCCCATTCACCATTAATTGAGAAAACACTTTACAGCTGGGTCTCATAGAGGCATTTCCTCAGCTGAGGCTCCTTCCTCTCTGATGACTCTAGCTTGTATCAAATTGACACACAAAACCAGCCAGTACAACATGTCTTTTGCGACCCAGACTGGCCTCTAACTCACCTCATGATGCAGATGAGGATGAGCTTGATCTAATCCTCCAATCTCTTCCTCCAAAGTGCCTGGCTGACAGGCATGCACCACCACACCTGGTTTATATAGTGCTGGGGTCGGAACCCAGGACTTCATACACTCTAGACAGGCCCTCTACCAAGTGGATCACATTCCTCGCTCACACCTTCATTGCTTTTGATCAAAAATCAGATGGAAACATAGATGAAAAAAGATGAAGTTTACCTTCCCAGGACCGACATCAGAATAATGAGTCAAGAGGGGCAAATACAGCAAACAAGTGATTTGGCTACAACTCTCAGCTGCTGGGAAGCTTTGAGGACCGGGTCTGCACAGTCAGGACTGGGTCTGCACAGTCAGGACTGGGTCTGCACAGTCAGGACTGGGTCTGCACAGTCAGGACTGGGTCTGCACAGGAGAGAGGCCCTGAGGATAGACCCCTTCAGAACGTGAGTCTTCACAGAATCATCAGTGAGACTCCTGGAAGAGCTGAGGGATAGGAGGAGACCCTGGGTCTCACTGGAGGTGGAAAGCCTTGAAGCACTCTCAACAGCAAGAAGAAAGACCAGTGGCCTTGGTGTGATGGAAGCTGCCAATAGACTGGGGCTAAAAGAGAAAAGGGGAACAAAATCTGCAGGACCCTTGCTGGAAGGCGGCAGACAAAGACACGGTGGAAGGATTTGAACTTGAGAGAGGGGTGTGTTTTCAGGGTACACATCTCAGAGGATGTTGAGACCAGCTGCAAAGGCAGATGAGGAAGCAGGTAGAGAAGGGAGCCACGTCAGAGGAGTGAAGGTCTGGAGAGCTGGGAAGGCATCAGAACTATGCAGAGACTTTCAGAAGATATGAAGGACCCTCACCAAGCCCCTGTGGTCTGTTGGCAGTGACTCAGTGCAAACAAAACCTGCTGCAGTTGAGGTTCTGCTCCTCGGTGGGTAGCCGAGGCAATGAGTCCCCGTGTGTGCTAGATGGCCTCTGCTGGGCACGGCATATCCACACAGAGGCGCTGCTCTGTTTAACTGATGCACATAAACCTTGGGCCGTGGCAGCAGTGTTCAACATCAAGAGGGAAGCGCGGCAGAGCTGAGGTTTCAGGAAAGGGAGTGATTCCCCCACGACACTCACCCCACATCCCCACCAATGACTGCCATGAAAGGGCAAAGCAGCTTTTGTAAAAGAAAGAAGTGTGTGAGAAATAAAGAGGTGGATGGGGGGTGTAGAGGAAGAAACAAATGCTAATAGAAGTAGGATTTCATTATGTTTTTAAAAATCGGGTGGAACCTGACTCATTACATTGATGGCATTGAGGGGATTGTCTATGGGGCAGGGGGAACGCAAAAGGCAATTTTACTTTATTCCATACTAAAATATTAAAATTTAATAAATAGAATTTAAAAATAAAACCCTATGAAATGTGGTTGGTTTCCACGCACTGGCTAGACAGCCTACAGTAAGGTTGTGGATTGAACATATTTAGTCCAATTGAAGGCATTTTGTATATGATATCATACAAGCTACTCAGCCCCTTTAGACTTCAAATTTCTGATCTATGAAAAGAAGAGGAAAGATGCCCTGAAGACTAAATTAAATACTGCATCCACAGCATTTAGTATAAATCTAGCCCAGTGAATGATAAGTACCCACGTTGTGTTGGCTATTTATAGTGCTGTAATTGTTTGTATTTTATAAATACTTGCTACAATGGTGAGGAAACACTTTCTTCTCCTTGATAAAGCGTTCTGTCTCTGAATGCCCAGGAATTATAACCAGCCATGTTCTTACTCACTGTGCACCCCAATTCCATTTCAGAGACAGATAAAAAGCCTGGAGGCCCCTGCTGAGACAGAATGTCAGTGAGGGGGTCTTTGTGGTGGGTGAGAGTAGCAGAAATGATGAGCTCCAGGCTCCATCCTGGTCTTCCATGAACACAGAAGATGTGATGTCCCTGAGTGTCTCTCAGTCAGGTCATGAGATTGAAAGGAGCCTAGGCTAGTAAAGGACTCCTGATCCCCTGCTCTGTGACTGACAGGCAATAGAGAGAGAAGTTTCCATGACAACACAGCAGGTAGGAATTGTGGTCTCCTTTGTAACAGAGAAGGGATCCTGGACTAAATGAGGTAACCCACACAGAGTCAGAACTTGGTTCACGGCAGAGCTGCGGTTTGAGTCATGAGGTTGGCCTGGTATCCTGTGGAATCCTCTTTGGTTAGATACACTTAGCTCTCAGAGCCTCGAGATAACCCTGTGGGCAGTGGCAAGCTGCCAGCCAGGTGGCTCCAGCACAGAGCCTGGACTCAGAAGATGCCCAAGCAAACTCTGTACTGAGCTTTGAGGGGTGAAAAGCAGGTGTGGGACTTGAGTATGGCAGGAAGTCTAGGATGGGGTGGTCCAGAGAAGGCTTCCTCCTTGAAAGAATAATATGTTTAAAGGAAACTATACTTTTAAAAAAAAAAAGCAACCAAAAAACAAAAACACATAGGAAAACTCACATAAATACCAGTACCACCGAAGGGGGCTTGGCTGCAGAGCGGCACCATGTTCCCAAGAGGAACAGCTTGACCTTGCTGGCCTAGGTGAAGTCCTGCCTGTCTCCATCATAGACACCCCACTTCTAAGAGAAAAAGCAAGGGCTGTGACTAAGATGGTCCCCAGGGGAGTCCCTGGATGCCTGGGCACTGAATACAGAATCAAGGGCCTGTGTGCTGATCTACTGATCTGTCAGGGCTGGAGGGGAAGTGCACAGCCCTCAAGTCCTGCACCGGAAGCCTTTAGGACCACGCAGCTGGAGAAGATCCACCTGGCTTCATGGCTGCTATTCTGACCCTGAACTTAGAGAGAGGAGGCTCAGCCTTTGAAAGGAAAGGAATTACCATTAACCTTCAGACCCACCGCAGAGCTGTCAAAACCAGAGTCCGCTCCCTAAGATAGAATACAACTCCACCCCCAGGAGCAGAGTAGAGTAGGAAGCCCCAGGGAGGCAGCTGAGCAGGCTCCTGCCTCTGCCCCAGACAATGACCCAGGCAGTTAATCTGTTTTCCAAACTCCATTTGTGGGAGTTCCAGCGAGCAATTGTGTTTCTATCGAGGTGACTCATCAGCCTCCTGCCCCATGATGGTGCCCGGGGTTTCCATGTGCCTCACTCTGCAGACCAGCACTGGCCATGCAATCTCTCCTGCAGGACTGACCTTATTTAGGAGATAGAATCTTGTAACCTAAGTAACGGGAGGGCGGCCTATCTGAACGTGACAGATAACATATTTTCTGCCAGCTACACCATGAACCAGTTTCCCACCTCATTTTTTTTTTTTTTTTAGATCAAAAATAAATGAGGAAATGGAAAGTCTCAGGAGATTTTGCCTTAAGCAGTGGCTGAGTTCCCCTGGGTGGTAGCAAAGTGCTCTGCCGGATGCCTTGAACATGAGAGCAACTCTTAAGCAGCACCCAGTAGGCCCTCAGGACACTGACCCAGTTCTAGAGGATTTGATTCTTTCAGCAGAGCCCCCCACTGCTCCAGGAAGTCTTATGTCTAAGAGCCCACCCCTCTACCGCCAGAGGAAGCAGACCCTTGGGTTTGTAGCCATCTGAGGAAACTATCCAGCAAATATCTCAAGATCAAACCTCAACTCCCCTCATCGCCTCCTAACACTACTAGATGCAATCTCTTTTAGAGTGTGTTCAGGGGACCACTGCCGGTGGCATGGGTCTGTCACCAGCTCATCACCAATGCAGACTAACAAAGCCCTCTCTGGAGCAATAACAAGCAGCCTGTGGTCCGAACCCAATCTTCCAGAACCTTACCTATGACCTTGGGCCTGGCTGCAGCTCTGCCCAGCCTTCCAGAAAGGAATGAAAGGGGTACAGAGAACTACCTTGTGTGGGAACTGGTGGTGGCAGTTGCTTTACAGAAGGCACGTAGGCTCCTTGTTCCCGGCCAAGGGAGGAAGAGTTTGTTCTAGGGCATGTCCGCTCACCAGGCGGGAGGAAGATGGAGCACTTCCCCCAGAGCAGAGCTGGTAGGAGCTGCTGTCTTGCAGGTTGGCACCCAGAGGCCCTTCCTTAAGTAGCCACCTTCTCACACTGGCCAGATTGTTCCACATGTGTAAGCCAGGCCCCATCTCTGCCCTACAGAACATGCACCATCCAACTGGGTCACCAGGAGCTTCTCTCTTGGCCCTCCATCTCTCCTCTCTCTTTGAGCACATGTGGCACATTCTTGTATGTCTAGCCAGACCCACAGCCTACGTGAAGACTTCACCCACAAATCAAGATGGAAGGTGGTGGGATTTCCTTCCCCTAACACTTGAAAGACTCACCTCAAGCCTCTTTGGCCATACCTGCTACTGCAGGGACCTGAGCCTCACGACCTCTGCGTCTCCCTGACCCTCCTTCTGCTTCCTTCTAATCTCTGCCCGTTAAGCCAACCGAGCAGAATACTCTTGCTGTGGCATGTTCTGTATGTTAAAGGTGTTGCTCTGATTGGTTAATAAGTAAAACACTGATTGGCCAGTAGCCAGGCAGGAAGTATAGGCGGGACAAGGAGAGAGGAGAATTCTGGGAAGTGGAAGGTTGAGGCAGAGAGACACTGCCAGCCGGCGCCATGAAAAGCGAGATGTAAGATACCAGTAAGCCATGAGCCACGTGGCAACTTGTAGACTAATAGATATGGGTTAATTTAAGATATAAGAACTAGATAACAAGAAGCCTGCTGCAGCCATAGAGTTTGTAAGCAATATCTCTGTGTGTTTACTCAGTTGGGCCTAAGCAGCTGTGGGACTGGCAGGTGAGAGATTTGTCCTGACTGTGGGCCAGGCAGGACTGGAGAAAACTCCAGTTACATCCCCATTCCACCCCTCACAGTTTTCTGAAAATTCCTTCCCTACCCATGATTCTTTGAAAAAAGCAGTGTTGTTGGCCCAGTCTTAAGATCCAGCCTGGACCTCACTTTCTGGTAAGGCTTACAGCCCTTTTCATGCAGGACATCACCTGTGTGCCCCCCTGGATCCTTCGCTGGAATCTTTCACATGGCTGCCTGTCATGTGACTCTGTTTCAGCATGCCATGTGCTTCTGAGGGTGCTCCTGGAGCATGAGGAAGCCCTTTGCCTCCAGTACCTGCCCTGGAGCCAGGCATGCACCCAGCACACAGCAGTTGCCGGGGTATGTGATGAGGAACACTGCAGACCACAGAGGCACCATGTTGGGAAATTCAAGTCGAGAATCCAACAGTATCACACCCTTCTATTAGAAACCCTGTGTGTGCCAGAGGGGCAGTCGGAAACCCAGAAAGAGACGTCTGAGGTTCATTTCAAGATTCATGAGCTGGAAGGTCGCTGCAGAGACCTGTCAGGAGAGAGACATGCTCATTCCCTGCAGGGCTTACTACAGAATATGCACAAGCCACGAGCTGTGTGTACTGGGACCCAGCAAGGCATCAGAGGTTGAGGCTCCGTGCCAGCCTGGCTCCATCTCTAAAGCTCCATCTCTAAAGGCGTCTGCATGCAGTCCTTTTTAATTGGGCCTGTGAGTGGCTATTTATCAACATCAGCAATGGGCTGAGCCCCGCTCTTGACTCAAGGAAATGGAGCAGAGAGAAGCACCATTCCTCTATCCTTCCATGAGGTCTGTGAGCACAAGGCTGTCTGATAAATCAGGAGGGCTCCAGGCAAGGTGCGCTCTGTGTGAAAATGCACTTGGCAGGAAGCCATGCTGAGGACAAGAGCTCCCCCACCATCCCCCAGAGGGTATGAACCCAGTATTCTTCAAGTCTGCATCCCTAATACTCTTAACAAGACTTCCTGAAGAAGGTTAAATCTTAAAACATCAGCAAAAGAGGCCAGACTTTCAGAACATGGCTGGTTGTCAACTCTGTAATGTATGAAATGCAATGCAAAAGGAAGTCGCTCTTTGCTAAAACAGCCACCACCATTCCAGGGGAACTTGGCAGTGCTACAGGCCATTAGTCATCCCTTTACGTAAATCCTGTCTATGGGTCTGTACAGTGACTGGGGGAGTCCCTGCTTTATCCTATTTTGTAGATAGTGGACCCACGCCACCTTAGGCAGACCTGGCATTTCCTCAAGGTCACACAATTGGTAAAAAAGGAAAGGCTGAAGGATTCTTAGCTCTCAGGAGGCTCCAGTTCTGCTAGGTTCTGTTGTACTCTGGTGAGAACATGCTTGACTCCTCTCCCTCCCTCCCTCCCTCTCTTCTCAGAGCACAGAACACAGCTATTCACTGCCAGGTTAAGGTTTGTGAGGCATCCTCTGCGGTAGTAAGGAACACAGGGGTACAAGGTAAGCAGCAGTGAGCTAGCATCTAATGGTCCACTTGGAGCATGATGCTGAGAGGTCTGTCTTCTCATTCATCACTGAGTCTCCTGCCAGTGGGAAGACCCATGCTCAGGGACAGCGTACACTTCCAGTGGGAGCATTCACTGGCCATGGCTACAGAACACATGCTGTGTCTTCTGTGTCCTCCTAGGGAACCAGAAGAAATGTCCCCAGAGCACCAGGACAGCATGGCTACGTGACTGTTGAAATCACCCACCAGCATGTGGTGACCACAGGACTGCAAACTGATAAGGTTGGGGCTCCTCAGCCATCAAGATGCCCACCCTGGCATCAATCAAAGCAAGGGCAATGGCGGGATGGTGGCCATGAGACCCAGGGCCGGTAGGTCACAATGTACTCCTTGACCTTCTTCTGCCTACTGCATATTAGACAAGAAGGATTCTGGAGAGTGTGACCCACTTCAGGCAACAGAGCCTGCTAGGGATGACCAAGAATCACTCCTTTCTCATCTGTCCCACGGCATCCATTAAAATCCCAGTGTTCCATTGTGTCACTCTTTTTCCACTTTTTAAAAAATGTATTTACATATTTTGAAACAGGGTCTCACTCTGTGGCACAGGCTGGCCTTGAACTCCTCCTGTTTCAGCTTCCCAAAAGGAAGTATTACAGGCATACCACCACATGTAGCTACCAGTGTTCATTTTAAAACAGAATGAATTGTAAGCATGTGACTGTTATCATAGCTGCCAAAGAAGAGCTCGCTACTCATCTGGTCTAGGTTCTCTATTCACACTTGGAGACAAAGCCCCAACATCCCCTCTGTGGCCATGGACACCACTTAAAGTTTCTGACATGTCCCACTAAAACCAGAACTTCAGAGGAGGAAGGAAGGAGGACCACTCAAGGCCATTCTCCCTCTACCCATGAAAAGGTTCTTTCTTGCTTGTCATCCCATCCTAAGTTTGGCCATGATTTTCCACAATGTGACTTGAGCAAACATATCTAGATATCCTCTGGCTTGAATCTGATGAAGTCTCTCCCTTCATGAAAAGGACATTCAGACATCAGAACTGCCAGAGACCCAAGTGATCACTCTGTCCTTGTTGGTAAGTCTCTGGTGTCTGGTCCCCTGCGAGAGACCAAGAACCAACAGGGTGGACACAAAACATCGACTCTGGGGCCATTGAGCTTGTGACTCACTGGCCCACGTGGTGACATCTGACTTCCTGAAAGTGTAACCAAGAACACCTGCTGGGAACAGACCATATGACAGCTGAAATAAATACTGAGTTCTTATGTTTTAATAAATATGGTATAAGGGAAGTGCCTCAAAGCAGGATGCAGTCCTCGAGAGCGATGCCAGGTCCTGCCTATCAAACCAACCAGACCCATCATCTGCAAGACTTTGTTCACAAATGGAAACTATAAACAGATACACATACACTTAGCAGCCACCTCACCCTTGCTCACTGCTGGGTGATGGTTGCTCTGAATTCACCTCAACAGACCCCTCCACTCATAGCCCTGTATTCTATCCACCCAGTCTAAGGCCTCAGTGCATGGGACTGGCTACCAGGGAATCAAACTTTCTCTTGTGTATCCCCCCAGCTCCCTGGCTGGGAAGGTCTCTTGCTATCCTGCAGTGTCCAGAACCCCATGGTGAGTGAGTGGTCCCTGGGGAGCCAACCCACATACAGAGAGAGCGCAGCCACAGACTTGGGGGTCACAGTGGAAGCAGAAAAAAAGAGAAAAACAAGGACTGCAGGGGTTCTACAGGAGAGGGGCTGGGACAGGAGCATGACATTCAGTTCAGAGCAAAACCAGCTCCTGGGGAAATCAATGCGCAGAGTGTGATAGCATCTGTTGGCACTGGAGCCTCCTTCATAACCATGGTCCACATGCCAATGCCAAGCACACAGAATATGTGACATTGAACTGTTTATTTCTAATAACAACATCCTTAAAGCAGCTCATTCCAGTTTATCTGAAGCATGCACCTGTCCAGAGTCATGCTGATGCCTCCAGTCTCATGCACGTCTCCTGTCTTCTGGGGGCTTCTCCATGGTTGGCTTCAGAGTGAGCATTAAGGTTATGAGGTCTGAGTAGAACAATGCTCCAGGAGAAAGCGGTTTCCAGTCCTTATGGGGACATTTGTCCATCACGTCTCTCCTTCTTGTTCACTCCCGAAGGTCACAGTGTGCTATGGACAAGGTTCTCCATGCCCCTTTGGCCAGAGTCAACCTGGCTCCTCACTGATACTTTTCCCCAGACAGGTCTTGATTGTGAGGCTGTCTTGGTACTGTGGCTCTTCTATCTGGGCTTTGGGTTCGTGTCCACCAGATAACAGTGGCATTTCCAGGTCCTGAAGAGCAAGTATGTCTCTATAATTTGGAATGTTCTGTACAGGGACCTCCCTGGCTTGGAAGTACTGAACAACCAGGGCTTGTGTGGTTTTGGAGCCCATCAGCAGGAGGATGTTGGATAGGAGGTCTCCACATTTTCAGTAATGAAAAAAAAAAAAAAAAACAGTTTCAGAATCCCAGGGACTGACTATTACTTGTCCACTTTCTTGGACTTTAAGCCAGAAATCTGCTGACCTCTGCAGGTGAGTGTCAGGGATTCTACACAAAAAAGAACAGGTTTTGGGGCTGGAAAGAGTCCACAGAAGTTAGCAGTGTTTACTGCTCTTCGAGAGGACCCATATTTGGTTCCCAGCACCCACACAATGGCTAACAACCATCTGTAACTCCAGTCTCCAAGGATCTGATGTCCCTTCTGGTCACTGTATGTATGTGGTGCACATTCGCTCATACACACACAAACACACACATACACACAAGTACCCATGAAAATGATAGATAGATAGATAGATAGATAGATAGATAGATAGATAGATAGATAGATGATAGACAGACAAATAGATGGTAGATAGATGATAGATAGACAAATAGATGATAGATAGATGATAGATAGATAGATAGATAGATAGATAGATAGATAGATAGATAGATAGATGATAGATAGATAGATGATAGATAGATAGATAGATAGATAGATAGATAGATAGATAGATAGATAGATAGATAGATAGATAGACAGATGATAAATATGATGAATAAAAAGAACTGGCTCTACAGAGAATCATCACCCACCAGTGGGACTGTGGGGGATTGTGAGGTAGTGGCGGTCCCCTAGCAATTAAGTGGTAGGATAGAGATGCTCTTCCATATCCAGCTATAGAGACCTGGGAAGAAATAGCCCAGTCCCAAGATTAAGAGAGAACAACCCAGGAAATTTCTAAAGGACACTGGCCTTTTCTCCATCTCTGGCTCGTGAGCTGCCCCCATGTGCTGCCCCACCACCACCTCCTGGAGTAGCAAAGCCACAGCAGTGTGTCCATGTCAGCACAAGAATAAAAAGAATACAGTGGATGTCTGTCTTCTCTGGTCTTCAGGGAAGCTGCCTCATGCACCCCCAGAACAAAATCAAGCTAAACAGTGCTACAAATGCATGTTGGGAACACCCCCGACAGAGGGGAAGGAGTTCCTGCACCTGACTTCAAACATAATGACTCCCTAGAGCCCAGCTTCCACAGAGGAGGATTTGACTCCACACCTGAGCTTATTAGGGTGCCCTTAGCAAAGAAGGTCAGACTTAGCACACTGTCTATGAAATCAGCCCTGAAAGCCTCCCAGCACTGAGGGGAGCTCTGTCCCAAGTGGGAGTGTGCCTCTACGCACTCTAGTTCACATCCCTGGACAGGTCAGAAGCCTCCACTGAGGGTGCACACCGAGCTGTGGTGGGTGTGGCATAAGAGGCCGGCATGCTCAGGGGCTCAGATAAACTCCACAAAAGCCAAGTGCCCTTCTCCACTGCTGACCAGCAGTTTACCTGTCATCCCGAGCATCGGAAATGTGAGGCTGCATTGCACGCTGATTGGACTCCAAACAATAGCTGATTCTGGATGAAAACAATCTCACTTTTTTAAAGAAGAAATACTATTCATTTGGATAATGAGCATTAGATCAGAATTCTTGGTAAATATTTAGATTGAGTACCTGGGGAAGAAAGAGGCCAAATTAGTTATAATTAATCACATATAACTCATTACTTAGTAACGTGCTTCTCACTAGAGAACCACTGGGTGAAGGACCCTGCAAGACCCCAGGCTCCAAGCCAAGCTCACTTGAAGGAGGCAACAGCCCCTCTCGTTCTGACAATGACAAATACAGGTTCAGTGGAGGCACTCTCTCAGGAGCCCTCCTCAGAGGGGCCAGTTACAGTCAGGGGTGGGCTACAATTCATTCTGAGCCTCTGCATGGCTCATAGCTCAGAGGGGATCAAAGGGTCAGGATTGTAGTCGCCCGAAAGTCTCCCGCAGTCCTCGAGTCCTTGGGAAGGCCACTGAAATGCAGGACCTAAGAACCTCTTCCTCTGCGGGAGGAAGCACCAGTTGGCATCATGGCAGGACACTGCCGTCCTTCAGAGAGAAGAGTCTAAATTACTACGTGTGTGAGTGATGGTTCTGAAAGGAAATGCAGCCAATGATGGGAAGGACACTGTGCATCCACCCACATGCACAGAAAAAGAACAATAACCTGCAGACAGTGAGCACTGAGGAGAAAGGAACATAGCCCCATCTCTATAGGGGGGACTCGGGCCAGAGGTTCCTACACAGATCAGCTGCTGCCTCAGGAGATGGTGGGAGGGTAGACACAGGTTTCTTTTGGGGACTGCAGCCCTGGACCTGGAGGAGACCCACATACGTTGCCTCCACGCCTCCTTGGCTTGTTCCTTATGCCTTTTACTACCTCTTAGTCCTCTCCGACTCTGTGGCACACCTCCCCACAGCCTCCCTCGGGTTTTCTCCAGGGTCTTGGAACACATGAGCCTCTGGGGACATTTCACATTCAAACCACAGGAAGGGCTGGGGGATCCCATGGGGAGTAAAGTGCCTGCTGTATAAATGTGAGGACTGGAAGTTCAGATTCCCAAAAACCCATGCAAATGTCAGGAGGGCTGGCTCACCTAGAATGTCACTGTTTGGACACTAGAGACAGGAGAGCCCCACGGTGAGCCAACTAGCTGAGATTAGCCAAATCGGCCAGTTCAACTGAGCAATGTAAGATGGAGTGATGGAGAAAGGCACCTGAGGTCAGCATGTAGTCTCTACATGCATGCATACACACACACACACACACACACACACACACACACACACACACACACACACACGAACATGGATATGGACATACAGACGTACCACATGTATGTACACCAAAACAATTAAAAACACACAACACCCAAAACATCCACTCACAGAAATATCCAGAACAATGTTTGACCAAAAATATCAGCAGAATGACTCGCACACAACGCCCCATCTCAGAGTGTTCCTACGTGTTCATCAACAGCCAATGTGTGGTTCATGTCTGATGCGGTCCTCCACTGACAGGTTCCTTGTCGGATACATCTTGGTCATCCACTGACATAGAACTCCAGGGTCATGGGGCTGCATAGTCTCGTGGACTCACTTTCTCC
Source organism: Peromyscus maniculatus bairdii (assembly GCF_049852395.1). Taxonomy (NCBI): domain Eukaryota; kingdom Metazoa; phylum Chordata; class Mammalia; order Rodentia; family Cricetidae; genus Peromyscus; species Peromyscus maniculatus. The sequence goes on along the minus strand of NC_134873.1, from coordinate 36,882,561 downwards.
AGCCAAACCCTACTTCCTGAAAGATCCACAACCTTCTGAAAGAGCACTACCAGCCAGAGTGAGGGTGTGAGTCATGGGGAGGGGGCAGGGGGTTGAATTGAGAGTCTTGTGCTTGGTCATATTCCCTGACCACTCTCTGATTCCTATTCCTCCAAGGCGTGAAGAGGTGAGAACTCCCTTGTCTATGCCTCTGCCAAGAGCTAGCCAGGTCTCACCATGTCTCCCTCTCTACGGTGACCTGTATCCCCTCCAGGCCAAGTCACTCCTTGTCAGATATCCCAGCAACCAGAAGAGTTACTGATGTAGACAAGTTTAACATTAATTCGGTGAACAGCAAGCAAAGGAGGTGACCCTCCCCAAGGTGGTGGCCTCCTCCAGATAGTCCCTTTCTGCTCTTAGTGACACAATACCACAGACCAGGTAGCTCCATAAAGAAAAGAAGTTTGACTCATGGCTATGGAGGTGAAAGGTCAAGGGTCACATCTGGTGATGGCTTCTTGCTGGCAAAAATCTCAAGGTGATGAGGATGGTGAGGAATGGAGAGCTTATGCATACTTTCTTGTGTCTTTCTCTTTTCCTATAAAACCACCAGGACTCACTCTTGGGCTTCAACCTGATGACCTGGTCCTAGTCATTCCCGAGGCTGCCATGTAGATACCACAATGGAGGGGATTTCCTGCTTTCTATACCTCACACTAGAGAGTAAACAGCAGTGCAAATCTCATAGCAAATCATGGCACAGTTGAAGGCCTGCATGGAACAGAGTCACAGGTCCTTGGAACAAGAGGGATTCACAGCAGATGACCTGACCCAGCCTGCAGCCTTGACTCTTCTGCCAGGCCACTCAGAGCACTGTGGACTTGCCCATCTGCATAACTGCACAAACCAGTTCCTAAAATAAGTCACTTTCCAGATACGAAGCTTTTCAACCCAATCAAGCTTTGTCAGGTTGAAAATGCCATAAACTGAAAATGCGTGGTGTACACCTGACCCTCTGACCTTGTAGCTTAGCCTCTCCCGCCCTAATCAAAACACTTAACCTCAGCCTACACCTGAGGAAAATCACGAACTGATGGTGTAAGAAGAGGTTGGCAGTTCAGGTTGTGTGAAGAGAAGAAGAGGAAGAGCCAAGCAGCTGTGCAGGTATACTTCCACACCATCTCAAGTCCAAAAGCCTGTCAAGTTGAACCTCCCCAACCAAGGATAAACAACATGTCTAGGCACACATCCTACCCATTCTATTTCTTTGGAGTAACCCCTGAGAAACTCCCATGATTCCCCAACTAGCAGCAGTTCAGTGACCACAATGTGAGTTTGTAGAAGAATGAGAAAGAGCTTCCATGCTCTGTCTGTCTTGGTGCCCACCATCTCCCTAGCCATTGCCTCACATGTCTGGCCTCTCAGCCTCTTTCTTTGTGCCCCAATCTGTCCTTGATTCTAGGTCAACCCCAGGGCAGAAATGATATATAAGTACATAAGGCTTTCCTCCTCACCTTTGGTGCAGAGCCAGTCAAGTTCTGGTTTGGGGACACAAAAGACTTTAGATCAGTGGTTCTCAACCTTCCTATGTGACCCTTCCATACAGTTCCTCAGGTTGTGGTGACCCCCAAGCATAAAATTTTTTGGTTGCTACTTCATAACCGTAATTTTGCTACTGTTATGAATTGTCATGTCAATATCTAATATGCAGAATACCTGATATGCATCCCCCTGTGAAAGGGTCCTTCATCCCCAAAGGGGTCACAACCCACAGGTTGAGGACTGCTGCACTAAATAAAACTCAACATGGGAAGGATCAGAAAAGAGCACCCCAGGCAAGAAGGTCACAGTGCCCTGCTGGGGCTTCAGAACTGCTTCCATGGATAGTGGAAGAGATATCTGCTGCAACCCATGTGGCTCATGGAGCATCAGCAGGCTCTCCTACAATCTTGTATCCATCTCTCATCCCACAACTGGGAACATCTTCTGTCTCCTCACCTTGAGAACTCAGTGGATCCATTAACACAGACACATGCTGGCATGGAGAATCCAGGCAGTGCGGTGGGCACATGTCGGTGTGTCGGCTTACAATGTCCCTGAGGAATGAGACTCAAAAGGATGTGACAGTTAGTTCTGTGCACACAGACATTTAAAGCCTGGTGCATTTGGGCTCTCAGAAGCAAGCACGGAGCAACACTGGTGAGAGACCAGGGGGGGTAGCACCTGGGTATGTCATGTGATGCTTGCCTTGGGCATCTGCTGTTTCTCCTCCTTTCTGGCCCACCTTACCACAGAGCTGATGGAGAGAGCTGGCACTCCATGCTGCTCTAGAGAGGGTGCCTGGAGAGCTGTGAATACCTGATGCCAAGTGAGAGAACAGGGAGGTGTGAACATCTAGGAACAGATTTGGCTCCACAGCACAACAGTGATGAAGCTCCTAACTGTTCCAGCTGTCCCCAGAGCCAATGCCTTCGGTCCTAGTGGGTGTCATCCAGAGGGACGGGGGCAAAGAGACAGTCGGGACTCAGAGACCCACAGGAGACTGTGTTGCCTTGTTCTCGGCTTCCTCCTGATTTCCTGTGGGAAGACCCAGATCATCTCTCTCCTTGGAAACCACCAACTCTGATTCTTAGGCAATGTCTGTTCCCAGGCCACACAGCTCCAGAAGTTTGGAGCCACACTGTGGGTAAACCACAATCATGGTGGGAGAGGATGGTATAGACAGATATAAGATGTGAACATTACCTAGACTCTGGGCAAGAAGAAGCTTCCCACCCTTCTCAGAGAATGTCCAGCCTCCAGAGAGCCATGTGCTGGGCCACACTCACCCTGCTGAGACCTTATTTGCACAATGAACAGAGCGAGGCCACCCTGAGGTCTACACAGTGACCCAATTTAACTTCCTAACTCAGTCCAGGCATCTGGAACTACCTTTATTTACAGTGATAACACTTGACAGAGACCAAATCTGACCAAGTAAAAAGGTAACAACAGAAGTCTCTGTCCAGACACATAGGTTCGAATTCTGGGCCCAGAATTTAATATGGGATATAGGAAGAGAGACATTGCCATTCTCCATCCATTTTGGCAGGAGCCAGGACACAGAGGCAGCTACGCTTTTGCACTGGTTAGCCTAAATAGTCACAGAATCAACTCTGTTCCTGTCTCATCAAAATAACCATTGTGTTAAGAGGTTTTTTTGTTTAAATCATCTTACTGTTTGGCACTTGGAAAAGTTACCATGCCAGTGTGGTGTGCACATGTGTGTTAAGACTTGCTCAGCACATTAATTCTAATTCTAAATGAGCTCTGAAAGTAAAACTTCAAAGGCATTCTATCAACTTGTAATTTTTCTTAGAGCAGCTACTGAGGTCCGCAGGGACGTGTGGCTTGTCCCCAGCAGCAGTACACCCTGCAAGGCTACCCCATGGAACAGGGATGTCACCAACAGAAGGGACTGGCTCTGGATGGCACCAATAAAAACAACAGTCATAATCCTAATGACACCAAAGTAAATGGACTGAAACAAGAAAAGTTCTCCGATTAAAAAAAAAATGCCAGTGATCCTCACTGACAACAGCACAGCTCCACCAGTCTCCTCTCTGGCCCGCTCTGCAGAGGGCAGTTTGGAAAACACACAACCAGAGGCATCTGCCGAGGGCTGAATCTCTCTCTTCCTCTATTGCTCACTAAGAATGTAACTGTGAAAGTGTCACATGACCTGCACCCTGCCCCTAGTCCCTGCTAAAACCTGAGGTTCAGAAGGCCCCAAGAGACTAGTGCACACTGGTGATTTAACAGGAAAGGATAGCCAGCCTAGAGCCTGGCACATAGTAAAGACTGATGACTGCCCCCTTGCCAAATGTGGACAGATGTACTAGAAACAAGGTCAGTGAACATTTTGCTTTATACCCCCCAAAAGACTTTCTAATATCTGTGGAAAGAAAGAGTACCCAGGGCTTTATAATGGTCAGAGCATCCTCTAGAGGTAGGTACATATGAAAGAGAAGGGGGAGGGAGGAAAGGAGGGGGGAGGGAGGGAGAGAGAGAGAGAGAGAGAGAGAGAGAGAGAGAGAGAGAGAGAGAGAGTGAGTCACTTGGAGGAGTTACAGGGGAGGGAGGGGTATGGGGATGGCTCGGATAACAGAGGTATTACCTGGCATCAACTTTGCCACTAACCAAGTGATAACCACAGATTGTCAGTCAGGGTCCATGAACACATTTTCTCAAAGGACTGTGAAAGGACTGGGTCAGTTTACATATGGACACTATTTAGATTCCATCCTAAGTTCTCAGTATTAGTCATATGTGTAGTTCCAGGGTCAGCAAAGTAAGACCCCTACCTGTGTGTGCAAATAAAATCTTAGGTGAACCACTCAGCTCGTGTCCTTACACCTGAGGACTGCATGTGTAATGTGTTTTCACACTGCCGTGGAACACCAGATCCCCAACGCATTAGGCTCTCCTAACTATAGCAGATGCTGTCACACTCTACACTTCTATCTGCATGAGTTAGTGCAGAGAGATCACTGCCCAGGCTGCGGACCGCTAAGGAGACTGTTGTTCTATTTCCTATTGCTGTGGTAGAATACCCAGATTAAGCCAGAGGGGTTGAATTTGGCTTAGAACTTCAGATGGATAGATACCACTGTATTGGGGAAGACATGGCCACACACAGAAGACAGAAGCAGGAAGCTGGTTGGTCACATTGCATCTACATGCAGGAAACAGAGGAATGCATGCATGTATGCCTACTGCTCAGCTAGCATCCTACATGCTTATACAGCCAGGAGCCCCACATCAGTGAACAGTGGGTGCCCTCCACTTTCAGGTTGGGTCTTCCTACACCCATGAAGACAGTGCAGACAATCCCCACGCACATGTCCACGAGCCGATCTTATAGAGACAGCCTCTCACAGAGACCCGCTTTCTGGGTGATTCTAGGTTGGGTCAATTTGACACAGCTGTGGCTGAGCCAAGACCAACTGTGAGATAGTACCGCTTAGTATGCCAGGCGTGTCTGCACCCATGATCTGAGTAACAAGAACACTAGAGTGAGACAAGGCCTCTCAGTGTGTCAAACACTTGTCCCCATGGGTGACCTGAGTAACAGGAACACCAGCTCTTGAAACCCTCCCATCTTTTGGTCTTTGGAAGGAGTAACTGAAGCTCCGGTCCTTAGGCATTCCTAATTAGTAAGCTTAATTATCACATTAACACTTACCACTGGGATTTTTTTTCACTTTCAGTCATCTTTTGTGCTGTTATTCCAATTAATTGTGTTGGGAGACCATGAGTCTGAGCTTCAAAGAATGATGTGTGATTTTTGAAGTATGGCATTTGATCACAGGATTGTCTCAGACAGTTTCAGCATCTGCAAGGGGGAGTTGGAATATTATGCAGTCCTTTATGCTTATAAAAATTGGCAATAGAGACATATCATAAGTAAATGTGTGAGTGTATACATACATACATACATACATACACATACACACACACACACACACACACACACACACACACACATGTGTGTTGTGTCAGGGTGTTTTTATCTGACACCTGGGATAACGATCAGAAGAAATTTCCCTGTTTCTGCTCATCCATTTGTCTCCATACACACCATCAACACATTCTAAAATGTAACCTCCTTTCACTATTTCTGGTTCCCCAAAAGCTTAAGGTTGAGATTTCCCTGATGCCTGATAGCCATGTTGACAATATGAATACAATGATGCAGTCAGGTAGCCATGTTGACAATATGAATACAATGATGCAGTCAGGTAGCCATGTTGACAATATGAATACAATGATGCAGTCAGGTAGCCATGTTGACAATATGAATACAATGATACAGTCAGGTAGCCATGTTGACAATATGAATACAATGATACAGTCAGGTAGCCATGTTGACAATATGAATACAATGATACAGTCAGGTAGCCATGTTGACAATATGAATACACTGTTGCAGCCTGGTAGCCATGTTGACAATATGAATACACTGTTGCAGCCTGGTAGCCATGTTGACAATATAAATACAATGTTGCAGCCTGGCAACCATGTTGACAATATGAACACAATATTGCAGCCATGGGTCACACCAGGTCTCTCAGTCCTTCTTGGGCATGGTTGGCCACTGTTATTTTTCCTGTGTCTGTGATAAAAGACCATGATATAAGCAACTTAAGGAAGGGTTTGTGTTGGTTTACATTCAAGGGAGCAGTCCTTCCTGGTGGGGAAGTCATGGTAATGAGACCTCAGGGCAAAAACATCATATTGCATACACAGCCAAGGCAAAGAGAAGTGAATGCTGGTGCTTAGCTTCATCTGCCATATGCAGCCCAAGACCCCAAACCTAGAACTGGTGTTAACTACATTCCAAGTGTTCCTACTTCATCAGTTGTAATCAAACTCCTCTCTTGCAGCAGATCCTGAAGGTTAACCCACTGCAAACAGTTCTGAGTAGGTGTGCCTGGGGACTTCTCCCCTATGTGATGCCAGTCAAGTTAACATCCAATGTTAATTATCACAGAGGCCTTTCCACTGGAGAACCTTCCAGCTCTGTTCACCCCATGAAAGGGACCAAGCATTGCAGGGTCATCTGTAAGTCACTATCATGGCCAGTTCCCACCAATTCAATGCAGGCCTGACTGGGCAGGGGCACAGCTTCCCACATGGGGAGGAGACCAGGTGGGATGAAGTCTGAGTCTGGGAGCTGAGCAACTCAGCATTTAATTTCCCAAATCACACTCCACAGCAAGGATGGTTGTCAGTAATTGCCTCTGGGCAGCAGGGAGCAAAGAGGCCTGAAGGAGAGGAATGCTTACCCCAAATGTAAGAAATGAGCAAAATTCAGACCCATGGGAGAAATCTCAGATCCAAATCCCAAAGCTAGCTTCACACCAAGGCCTGGACCCCTCCTCTGTGTCCAGAATGTCCAACTCTTTTTCCACCATGGGACATAGCACTTTCCTCTCTGTCTGGCATTCATTCTCTCCCTCAGAACCTGGCTTAATGGAGGACAACTATGTGTTACAGTAATCACACACAGGCCCCTCGCTATGTAAACTGAAGTGATGTTCCACTCACTACACAGCTGAGAACTCTCCAAATAATCAAAATGAGGGAAGAAAGGTCAAGAAACAAGAGGGAGGGACAGTCCATCTGAAGACCAATGACAATAGGTTGTCAAGATTTGATCTTTTTAAATCTATCAGCACATTTTCATATAGCTCAGTCTAATTTTTTGCTCCTTTGTGAACTGAAGTTCCCAGACATCACTTATGGGGGGGTCACATCATCTCTAGACATGACTCCGGCTCTAGGGGTGACATTGGCTGTAGGATGACATCACCTCTGAGGATGTCAAAGGCTCTGGAAGACATCAGACATCACTTCTAGGTTGACACTGGCTCTGGGGACTATCACCTCTCAGGTCATCTCCTCCCAAAGTGATACAGACTCTGAGACATGAAGAGAATGACTTTCCAGCCAAACAGGAAAAATCCTAAGAAAGAAAAGAGGCAAGTGGGGGGTGAGACGAAGCAAGGGTACTTCAAGGACAAGGAAGAGTCTGAGTATTGGGAGATGAGGGCCAGGTGGGGAGGAGCCAGAGGGATGGGGAGGGGAGGGGAACACAGTGCTGAAGAGCTCACACTGGCCTAAGGGCAGCAGTGAGGAAGGCTCTGGTGCTGAAAAGAGACAGGGTGTCACCTGTGTTCCTGGAGGCAGAAATGTGAATGTGGGGACAGCAGCAGCCAGGGAGGCTGGTCCTGATGGATTAAGTCCAGACATAGAGATCATGGTACAGGGAGTAGCTGGATCATAACAGCTTTGGGCAGCAGAGCAAAAGGGTTTTGCTGACGGGCTGGGTTAGGGGTCAAGGGTGAAGGAATCTGAGGTACCAACACATCTCTGGTTTCTCTTTGAGGAATTGGGACTTGGTGCCACATTGGCTAGATGTCCTGGGCAGTGCAACTTCAGACTATGACTATCTATCTGTGCATGTCACAGCATGTGCTACCCTGCAAGTCTGATAGCTTATTAATCACTCTGAATCCCATCTCCCTAAGGGTAAAATTACAAGCTCTACTGTGGGAGCAAGGTTGAGTTGGCAAATAGAAAAGTGACAAACAGTTCCTGCCAGGCCGCAGATGCCTGAGAAAAGTCATCAACTTCGGGTTCCAGCATAACCTGCAGCTTATAGGATGGCTAGTCCACACCTAGCTGCAGCATGCCACCCATGCCAGAGTCATGGCAGCTCGATGGGAGGCCAGGAGAGGTGCCTGAGAGTTAGACACACCCAGGCACATTCAGCAAAGACGCCAAATGGGCCTGCCTACTCCTGTTTCCTTGAGGGGTTCGAGTCTCCCCAGAGAGGCCTTGCAAAAAGAAGAGAGGGGGTCATGTGACACCGTAGCTTAAATATGTCTCCAGGGACGGAGTCAGACACACCAAAATGTCACAATACAAGTCCTGTGTCAATGAAAAGCTCAAAAAAAAAAAAAAATAACAAAACAAACATCTATAAATTAGTCCACAGAAGTCTATGAGATCTAGGCGAGAAGCCCCTGACTCTACTCTGTCACCAAATATTCTCTGCCAGTCTCCTGCATGCCCCTGAGGCTTCAGTACACATGCTGAGCACCCACACAACAGAGATGATTGGCCTCAGCCAGGCTTGGCTCCAGGAGCTGCAAGAGGATTGACCCCAGAGGCACAGAATAAAAAATGACCTAGAGTAAGCGGGCGGCATCCTGTGAAGGCTGGAGGAACCACAGCAGTGTGGGGTGGGAACAGCTACCAGCATGCTTGCTTCCTGAGGGACCTGTTAGTTCAGGGGAGCTACTCCTCAGGAACCCCCAGGGAAACCCTGTGGGAGGAGAGTTCCCCCACAAGAGGCGGGCTCCACCTGCCCTGAGGCACCAGACAACAGCTGCCAGGGATCAGATTTCACCCCACCCAGGAACCCCCAACCCAGGGGACATATGTGTCACCTCTCCTGCCTGAGTTTTAAGGCAGGTTCCCACAACTTTGTGTGAAACCCAGATACTTTTGTTCTGATTTGAGCTCTTTGTGTGTGAATACATGTGTACGTGTGTGCACATGTATGAGGTACATGTGTACATAAATGTGCGTATCTGTGTGTACTTGTATGTGAGTACACATGTACATTGTGTTTGTGTATATGGGTGCGCACATATAGGTGTGTGTAGGTACACATATACATGTGTGTCCAAGTGTGTGGATGCACATGTACATGTGGGGGGTGCATGTGTATGTGTGTGTGGCAGGCAAAGAGAGAGGACACGTGTACATTTTGGGGGGTACATATATGTGGGGAGTTACATATCTATGTTGTGGGTAAGGGGAGAACCTCAAATGTCTTTCTTCAGATGCCACCCAACCTTGCTGAGTAGGTTAACATGTCTGGTTAGTGAGCATGGTCCCCACCTCCACCTCTTCAGGTCTTGGATTACATGTGTGTACCACGTGCACATGCAGTGGACACAGAATACATCATGTAGGCCAAGGCTGTAGTCGCACACATGGCTGTGGACACGGTTCTCAGCAATTCTGAGAGCTGTGTTCTCTGTCCAGTGACAGGAGCTTACGGCCCATTGCTTGATGCCTGGACCCGAGAGGGGTACAGATTTTCACCTCAGATTCTTTGATGGGTGGTGAACCTGATGCTGTGGAAATCTGGGGCCAGGGATCCTCCTCTTTCTCCAGCTGTACACACAGCAACATGCCTGCAGGGAAAGACAGACGGGGAGACAGAACAGCTTGGAGACCATCTGTCCAGGAATGTCGCTGTTCAGTCCACTCCCCAGCTCTGGCCTGTCTGTGCTCACTGCCACCGGAGACTCTGTCCATGTTCAAGTCGACTCAAGCCATCTTTTCTCAAGGCTTTTCCCAGCCAGGAAAGAGCTGGAGTCTGAGCAACATGCTTAGCAACATGCTTAGCTATAGACTGAGAACCACCATGTATGTATTCAGCACTGAACTCCGTGAACCAGGCCAGCGAGCTCCATGATCCCATGCCCTTCTGTTCCCATCTGCTCTCTCCACAGCCAAGGAAGTCAAATCTCCGTGAGATGAGTATAACCTGCCAGGGTCAGAATCCAGGTTCAAATCCAGACCAGGCCATGATCCCAACTGCCAATGACACCAAGTTCATGGGCAGCAGGAGGACCAGAGACAAAGCTAGATCCGAAACACTTTCCTTTTCCTCAGAGATGAAGCGGATTGCAGGCCACCTGCCTCAAGCGCTCTGTGTCTCTCCATATTAACTACCAGGGACATTCAACATTCATGTAATTAGAGCTTGTATTAGCCAGGGTTCTCTACAGGAACAGAACTGATTGAACAAAACACACCCCACACACACACACACACACACACACACACACACACACACACACACACACGCTCGCACGCACACACGTACACACACACGTGGGATTTACTAGAGTAGCTCACAGGCTGTGGTCCAGCTAGTCCAGCAATGGCTGTCTACCCATGGAAAGTTCAAGAATCTGGTAGTTGTCCAGTCCAGGAGGCTGGATGCCTCCGCTGGTCTTTGATATGTTCTGGAATCCAGAAGACGTGGACTCTAAGGCCAGGGAAGGAATGGACTTGCCAGTGAGAGCGAGGCCAATCAGGCAAGAAGCAAACTCCCCCTTCTTCCTCTACACAGGCTGCCAGCAGAAAGTGTGGCCTGGATTAAAGGCGCTCTTCCTATCTACAAGATTTGAATTAAAAGTGGATCATCTCACTTAAAGTAATTTAAAAAAAAAAAACCCTCGTGGGTGAGCACAGCCTTTTTTGGTTATAGTTAATTTCCGGTGTGGTCAAGTGGACAACCAAGAATAGCCACCACAGAGCTAATGACCTAGCATTCATCATCAGGGTGCGGGATCCACCCACTCCCACTCCAGAGCAAGTTCACAAACACTTTCTGTAAAGCTGGAAGGAGCCTGGGGATGGTCAGAGGCTGAAGGGGTCTTTTCAGGATCTGCCCACCTCAAGTTCACAGTCGGGGGATATCTGAGTGGCCCCCATCACGTTCATCTTAGGCCTCACCACTCCGCCCTGGGTAAGGTGACCCTGCCAGCTCCACCAGCACCCGGAGGGGCCCCGAAGGTGCTTTCCCCATCTGCTGACTAAGGTCCTGCAGCCTACCTTTTGTGCCCCTGGCCACACCTTCCATCTGCCAAACCAGACCATCATCAGCCAGGACGAAGCTTCCCGTTCCCACGGTGACATTCCCAGAAAGCCGCAGAAGTGATCGCTCCGGCAGGTTCCTCCATCGTGTCAATATTTTCAATAAACAACCCTTTGCTTGAGTGCTCTCGGGGAATTTGATTAACATAATTCTCTTCCTTTCCTCAAAATTCGATGTTGACAAGGCTCTTCTGGTGAGAGCGGAATGCAGGCGATTGGGGCAGAGTTGAAGCCATACTCTTGTCCACTTGTAATCATCCTGCTGTAGGAGCTGCAGAGGCGGAAACACCGGCCCTTACTTCATCACTTCTCTGGGGCATTTTGTTGAGAAATGCTGAAATTTCTCAGGTGGGGAAGGAGCCTATGAGCTCTGGGGAACCTGCAAGCTGAACCAGTGTCTACAATGGAGGCAGATTACCTACTTTTTAAACATCAGTTCCTGTTTCACCTCTTCTGAGAAGCCCCCCCCAGCCCTGCTTTCTACTCTCTGCCAGTGGAGTTGAGCCCTTCTCCATACTCCATTAGAATTCTTATCTCTGTTACTATGCTCATAATATTTATCTTAGTTAGGGTTTCTATTACTGCGACCAAACACCATGACCAAAAAGCAAGTTGGGGAGAAAAGGGTTTATTTGGCTTACACTTCCACATTGTAGCCCATCACTGAAGGAAGTCAGGACAGAAACTCAAACAGGGCAGGAACCTAGAGGCAGGAGCTGATGCAGAGCACATGGAGGGTACTGCTTACTGGCTTGTTCCCCATGGCTTGCTCAGCCTGCTTTCTTATAGAACCCAGGACCACCAGCCCAGGGATGGCACCACCCACAATGGGCTTGGCCCTCCTCCAACAATCACTAATTAAGAAAATGCTCTACAGACTTGCCTGCAGCCTGATCTTATGGAGACATTTTCTCAACTGAGGTTCCTTCCTCTCTGATGACTCTAGCATGTGTCAAGTTGACACACCAAACCAGCCAGTACAATATTGTACCGATATAAAGGGAAAAGCTGCGGAGCCAGCTCCGTCAGTGAAGTGACTGCCTTGTGTCGTGGTTTGAGTACGAAACCCTGTCCCCACAGGCTCACGTATTTGAACACTTGGTTCCAGTGATGCTGTTTGGGGAGCTCATGGAACCTTTAGGAGGTGGAGCCTTGCCGGAGGAAGTCTGTCACTGGAGGCAGGGTTTGAGGTCTTATTGACCAGATTCACTTCCTGTATCCTTTCTCTGCTTCCTGTGTGCAGATGAGATGTGATCAGCCTGCTTCCTGACTGCAATGCTGCCCCCTACAATGATGGATTGTAGCCTTCCTGGAACTAGAAGCCAAAATCAGCCCTTTTCTCCTTAACTTGTTGTGCTGGTTTGAACGGCCCTTATAGGCTCATTTGAATACTTGGTCCCAAGTTGGTGGAACTGTTTAGGAGGTGTGGCCCTTGTTGGAAGAGGCATCTCACTGAGGTCAGGCTTTGAGGTTTCTGAAGCTCATACCATTCCCAGTGTCCTCTCTCTGCCTCCTGCTTGTGGATCAGGATGTGAGCTCTCAGCAGGGCCTGCTATCATCGGGTCTTCGACCCGCCATGATGGACTCTAACCATCTGAAACCATAAGTTCTGACAAATCCTTTCTTTTGTAAGTTGCTTTGGTCATGGTGTTTCATCACAGCCACAGAAAAGCCACCAAGACACCAGGCAAGTGCCAGGACCTGAAGTCAATCTCCAGAACCCACATAACAAAAAGCTGGGTGCGATGGTCCACGTTGGTCATCCCAGCACATGGAAATGTGGTCAGAAGGGGCCCTGAGGCTCGCTGGCCCAAGCCAGCCTTGCCTACTGAAAAAGTTCCAGGACAGAGAGAGAGACCTTGTAAGAAAAACCAGTGCATCAAGTCTAAATAATAACACCCCAAGTTGTTCTCTGGCCTCCACACACGTGTCCACATACAAGTACATACATACTCACAAATGTGCCAGCACACACATAAACATGCACACATACACACTGCATAAATGTGCTAATCTATCTGCTTCTAATACTCATTGACTCTGGAAAGCCAGGTATGGTGATGCAGGCCTATAATCCCAGCACTCTAGAGACGGAGAAGCATCCTGGGTTCTGGATCAGCATAAGATACAGAGCTCCAGGCCAGCCAGGATGACACTTAGAAACCATGTTTTAAAACAAAGAAATGTTACTGGACTAAAGAATGCCCACAAGGCACTGAAGAAAATCACAACAGCCTGCATTGCTACAAAGAACCACTAAGCCCATGTCTGCAGTTCTCAAACTGTACCCCCAGGGCCCACTGGGAGATGTGGACGCTGCAGCTGTCCTAGGACAAGAGGCATCACTTGTCCCAGGTTGTCACACACATTCTTATTACCTTTGATTTTTTTAAGAGTCTGTTAAATGTGATACCTAAGAAGTCTGGCTATTTCATCTATGATAAGGAGATTAACCTTGGCAGGATGTTCTTGTCTGCTATATCCAAATATGAAGTGAGGGCCACTTCGACCTACATCTGAGCCAAATAAGCAAAGCCCGGGGTCCTAAATGGATTAGTGCTTTTCCATAAGGTAGAAAAGTGATTACCCACCATACAGGGCCCGGCTTGCCCTACACATTAGCAGAGTGGCTGATCTGCCTTCTCACCAGCTGTCGGTGAAGTTCCTTTGATAGGAAGTTCTAGTGCAGCTAGAAACCCAAGTCTGGAAGAGGAGAGGTAAAGGACTTTGGACAGGTCAGCCGGAGAGACAGCCACACCCACCAGGCTGGCCTTAGCTTGGACCATCTTGGTAACCATGAGAAGCAAATATTCTGGTTACTTCTGTGAGGAGTCATAGCTCAGCTAGGAGAACACTGAGTGAGAGGCCTCAGACTTGTCCCGTGAACTAAGGACCAGCTGTACATGGGGGCAGAGGGCTGGGGAGAGAGCAGGAGACACCTCCGTGCTCTAAGGGGAGGGGGCTGGGGAGGAGCCATGGAGCTGTGGGGTTTCTGGAACCAGGGCGGTCAGCACACTGAAGCAAAGTTTCTAATGCCAGCTCTTTGGGACTAATATCCATTCTTGCTGATTCCCTTTGCCCCCACTCTGTACTGTCCACGGGGGAATAGAATGATAAGACTTTGTTATTTTTGAAGGTAGGCCCAGCTCAGTTTTCATCTTCATGAGCTGATAAATGGCGGAACTTATACAAATACATGAAAAGATCCTGAGTGCATGTTCTGTGGGCTGCTGGCTCCTCTCTGGCCAGGGCACTCCAACTCTCTACACAAGCGCCAAGTATAAGACTTTGTCTGAAGAAATGAGTGTCCAAGCCTGCACAGAGCCAATGACTCCAGAAAACAGTCGACCCCCAAGAGAGGCGGGGGGTCAGGGCCTAGTCCAGGACCACAGGCTGGCGATGCCGTCCTTCTCTGGCCTCGAAACTTCAGGGTACTCACTTTCTGCCTCAGAACCTCTGTCTCCATCTCATAAAACAAGTTTATGAGGATCCCAGCTTGACAAGAAAAGGCATGTGTGTTTATCCCCCTGATCTCTCAAAACCCTAATGAAACCACAAGGGAAGTTTTTAAAGAGCAGAAAGAAGAAATCTGTAATGCGAAAGACAGGGGGGAAGAGAGTAATACCAGTGGAGGAGACACGGGGAGTTCCCAGAAGCAACAGGCCAGAGAGAGTGATGCCATGAGCCAGGAAAGACACGGTGCCGAGTCTGCGGGAGTCCAGCTCCGACCTGCTCCCACCTTCCAAAGGTTAGCACAGACATGTTCAGATTCACATGAAACATGCATTTATATGTACATATGTGCACACACCTATGCACATAGAAACATACATGTGCCAGTGCACACACATGAGCAAATACATATACATGCACACATACCTGTGCACAAGCTCATGCATAGAGACTTGGGCATAATTCTAATCTATGCCTGTGTATTCACATATGCAAACACATGCACACACACACACACCACTGCACACACATACATGCACATGCACGAACACAGGCACACACATGCTTCCATGCATGCATGCACACTTGAAAACACACACATGTGCACACACAAACAGATGCACGCACAATTACAAACATATATACCACCAGCAAACCCAAAAACACATATATGCACATGACTGTACTTGTAGTCCATGCTCATGAGCACATTTATACACACACACACACACACACACACACACACACACACACACACACACACACACACGTTAGTGCCAGGAGTGGGGACTACAGCCTCCCCTGATATATACAACTGTGATCAGAAGCCGGTCCTGTGGCACCCAAGTCACCTCCACTCTTGGCCTTGAAGTGACCGAGGCACCAGTTGGATCAGTGATCTTGAGTCTGCAGAGTGATGGGAGCTGGGTCTTCACTCCACCGACATGTGTAGCCCATGTTCTAACCTCACAGATCACAACTGTTCAGCCCAGCTCAGCAGAGCCTCTGCCATGCAGGGGGCAAAACCCAGAATTCGGGACCCGTGAGCCTTGTCTGGCAGCTCCGTGGGGGCCGGGTAAGGGGCCCTAAGGCTACATCTGGCTACCATGTCCCTTGGCTGTGATGACTCCCTCACGCAGACACCTGTACAGCCCCCAAAACCAAGATTAATGAGCAATTAGTGTGAAAGTCTTGAAGAAATAAGCACGGATTAAACAGCAGACGGAGTTTTACAGAAATCCTGCCCAGGTTTCAGGTTATTACAGACTCAGACTCGTTTATCCCTTGATTTGGGGACAGTCTGAAAATGTAGAGGCTGATTTATTTATTTTGTTTCCATGTGCATGTGGATGTGTGGAAGCAGGGGTTTGTGGGGACATTTTGTTTGTGCTGTGACAAATAAAGCTGCCTGGAGATCAGAGTGTAGAGCCAGACACTAGTTAACCATAGAGGCCAGACAATGGTGGCACACACCTTTAATCCCAGCACTCAGGAGGTGGAGACAGGAGCTTGGCCCCTTTTTCGGACTAGGGAGTTGGAGAGGTGAGAAGTGGCTGTGGCTTGTTCCTTTACTTCTCTGATCTTTCAGCCTTTACCCCGATATCTGACTCCAGGTTTTTACTATTAAGATCAATTAGAATTTGCGCTACAGGGGTTAATGATGTGAATCATCCCCGATAGCTCCTTCTCTGCAATTATTTATTTGTTTGAACCAGGGCCTCTCACTGAACCTGAAACGGGCTGATTCAGCGAGACCAGCCGGCCAGCAAGCCTCACTGATCCTTCTCGGTTCCCTCCCAAACCAAATACACACACAGCTGGAGTGACAAGAACGTGCTCCCACATCCAGCTGTTTTCTCCCACGGGTTCTGAGGGACTGAACTTGGACAGCGGGCATCCTCCTGAGCCAACACCCTCGCCTGGGCACCTCTTTAAACAGGGAGAAGCACACTTGGCCCTGCCTAGCGCAGAGTGGGTCCGGCACACGTTTGTCTTCTGGGCTGACTCTTGCAATGGAAACTTCCTTCCCTGCAGATCCCATGTACTCAGCCTCGCTTGGACTCCGAGACCTGCTAGGTGGGTCGAATCTCTAATCCATTTGGCTCCCGACTCATTGAGTCAGGCCTTCGGCATCTCGCCCATATGCCTTGAGGCAGGTTGGTTTTGCTGTGTAACACAACTCTGGAAAGAAAGCCAGGGGTGCACACCTCTCGTCTTTCAGGAGGCAGATGCAGGAGACTCACAAGCCCAAAGGCATCCTAGGCTATGCAAGAAACTTTGTCTCAAAAAAGGAAAAATCAACACGCAAAGGTTGACACCCATGAAGGTGTCAGCTGACCGGCCACTAGGGTTTGAAGATGTTTCGGGGAAAGTGGAGAAGCCTTTTCAGAAAGCCAGCAGGATGAGTGGGCTGGGGGAGGCAGAGGAGACCGATCTCTTCCCACTGTGACCCGAGGACAAGGGCCTCGGACTTTTCCAATAGAGCACACCCAGAGCCCTTCCCTTCTCTCAGCACTCAGAGACCAGTCCTGAGCCTGTTCTGACCATGATTGTCAACTTTCTGGCCTATCTTGTACTCAAAGGCTAAATAGGAAACGCCCAACCCAGCCTTGCTATTGGCCACCATCGACACAGGGAGGGGACCACCATGATGTCCCCATTTTTACATGATTTTGTTGAGTCCTGCTCCCAGGGTCTGTGAAGAGGACTCTCCAAATATTTGGGGATTCTTTTGATTAATTAATTTCTTCTTTTATTTTACATCCCTACCACAGTTTCCCCTCCCTTCCCTCCTCCTGCCTCCTTCCCACCTCCCCCTGCCACCCTCCCACCCCATCCACTCACTGCTCCTCTGTTTCTGTTCAGAAAGGGGCAGGCCTCCCATGGGTATCAACAAAGCATGGCATACCAAGTTGAGGTAGGACTAAGCTCCTCCCTTTGTATTAAGGTTGGGTGAGGCAATCAAGTATGAGGAACAGGTTCCCAAAAGCCAGCCCAAGCATTAGGGACAGGCCCTGGTCCCACTGCTAGGAGTCCCACAAATAGACCAAGCTACACAACTGTCACACATGTGTAGAGGGCCTAGGTCGGTCCCATGCAGGTTCCCTAGCTATCGGCCCAGAGTCTGTGTGCTCCTATAAGCCCAGGTTAGTTGTTTCTGTGGGTTGCCTCCTCATGATCTTGATACCCCCTGGTAATCCTTCCTCCCTCTTTTCATGATGACTGGCTTTGCCTTGTGGTTTCAACAAGGTCCCTTTGGTGAATCCTATCCAGAGATGCAAACTCTCCCCACCCAAGCCAGCACAGCTCCCTACAAACAGTCCACCTCATCAGCAGCTCCTGATGTCATTCCCTGCCATATCTTCCAATTAGTGGCTCTGTAGCTTAGGGCGCAGACTGTGCCTCGCTCAGAACAGATCTGGTAACAGGATGTGTGGTGTTTCGGGAGCTCCAGGGTGACGGTGACAGGCTGAGGAGCACTGAGCTAGAAGCCGGGCTGCTGTTCTTCAGGTTTCTCTTGTAGACACCCGCCCACGCCTCTGCAGATTGCTGTCCTGGCCCCTTCACTAGTTGCCATGGGAAGATGAGAGCTGAAAGCAGGCGTGTTACAGCAGCTTGTTGAGGTTCCAGTCCCCACAGAGGAGTGCTCAGCAGGCTGGAGGCTAGCTCATTAGCACGGAGCCCCTGGCCAGGCCTACTTACAGCCGCTCTGTACATGCCTGGCACCCAGGTCCCAGCTCCCTCCTCACTCAGCCGTGAGACCTGGGCCAACTTAAGACAGTTATAATTCACATCTCTATGTTTTCATTATTTTTAGTGTGTGTGTGTGTGTGTGTGTGTGTGTGTGTGTGTGTGTGTGTGTGTTACATACACAGGAGTGTGCAGAGGCCTGAAAAGGATGTCAGATGTCCCCTTCTATCCCTCTCCACTTTATTCCTTTGAGACAGGGTCTCTCACTGAATGGGAAGCTCACCATTTTGGCAAGGTGGCTGGTCCACAAATGCCAAGAATATTCCTGGCTCTGTCCCCCCGTCCTATGCATAATCACACACAGCTTTTCATGGGGGTGCTAGGGATTGAAACCCAGGTACTCGTGTATACATAGAATGAGCTTTTACTCACTGAGCCACAGCCCTGCATCCCACCCACCCCCCTCATTCTCGATGCAAGTCTCACTCCAAAGATCTGAGGCTGAGTTTCAGACCCATGTGAGATACGGGAGCAAGGAACGTGGCAAAGACAAGCCCAGCTCAGCCAAGGATAGAAGCAGAAGCAACCTTTTCCCAGGGTAGCCTCTGTCAGGTACTGGAACCAAACTACCTATGTGCGTGGCCTCAACAAACCAGATGATGACCCTTGGAGTATGGGCAGGATGCCCATGTCGTGGAGGAACAAACTGAGGCCTCCACGAGTACTAAATGGGCCTCTGGCCAGATGGCTGGGACTATTCTCCAGCCCAGTTCCCTGGAATAGACACAATTCACACATTGTGGTCTCACCCTAAGCTCAGTTCTCTGTTTTGAAGGTCCATCCATACCCTATCCCAAACCTTCCTTTATGTCGTGGCTCCCAAAGATTGCAGGTCTAGGTTCCTGGAAACCAGGGGAAAGGGCCTCTGCAGACGTGGTGGGGATGGATGGGTACTCTAGACCAGCAGATGGGCCCTGACTGAGGCACAGCATTCTCACAAGAGACAGGCAGAGGAAGAGTGGCAAGACAGGAAGAGGTTGTGTGACCAGAACAACACAAGCTGGAAGGACACAACTACACGTCAGGTATACTGGCAGCCACCAGACAATACAAGACTTGGGGAGTTCTAGTTCTGGCCTCCAGAACTCACAGAGTAAATTATTCCTATGTGTGATGTTAAGTGTGTGGTCATTTTTGACAACAGACCCCACACAATGGACCCGACTGACCAAACCCAAGCTCAGCAGAGGACAGCAGCAGCAGCCTCTCCCGGGGGTGTGGAATATGTCAGGCACTGCACCAAGCAGCTTACAGGTGCGCCCTCATTAAACCAGAAGGTTGTCTGTCCTTGACTGACCTTGCAGTCACACACCTGTATTTTCTGCATGCGGATTTGCAGGATGAGACGCACTGACGCCCAAGAAGATATGCACTGCAAACGTCCACTGCTCTGTCCGCAGTCCACCTCTACCCACTTCTTCCACAGAGATGACAGTAGCTGGAAACAGAAGGGAAGCCTAGGAATTACCAACTTCAGCTGATTTCACAGCACCTGGTAAGAATAAACTCCCCCACTACCCTCCACCTGACTGAGTATTCTGTTCCTGCCAGATGCTCACAAAGAGGCAGAAATGCCAATCTCTCCAGGACATCATTCTTCCCAAGAAGCACCATGCCTTAGTCTGTCCCTTCCTGCTTTTTTCACTTCCTAGACACACGGACAGCACTGTCCCTGTAGTTCCCATCTCCACGTACATCTTTAGAGCGGAGGTGGGCTTTCCACAGCTGTGGCTCAGGGAGACACAAGACTCAGTTCTGTTTTCCTTGCCCAGTCCCTTTGCTTGATTGGACTCAGTTCTGTGTTCCCCAAGTCTCCAAAGCTCCCCTCGCCTTGAAACGATGAACACCAAGCCAGCAGTCAGTCTGGGACACTTCTTGGATTGTGAGCACCAAGCCCCAAGCTCCCAGAATGCAGCCTGCCTCCAACAGACATAAAAGCAGCCTGGGTTTCTTTTTTTAATCTGTGAGAGCTCGGCAGATTCACATTCTACCCACATCTAAGAACAGGAGTTGGGCAGCTGCTCTCCACAGTGTGAAGCTGGCACAGCCTAGAAGCAGACGTGTGCAGCCCCAGGCGTCTGTCCGACTGTCCACAGAGCTCAACTCCATGGAGACAGAGATGCTGCTCCCAGCAGCCAAGCCTCCACCCTACTTCTGTGCATGAGGGATGCCGCTCCTTTGGAGGCTCACAATCTCTCCCTTATAGCATCTGTCACGCAGGGCTTGACTAATGTCCCCTGGCTCATCCAAGCAGTACAGAAACATAAAATCCCCATTGTCTGATGGAATCCATGGTTGTTCACCAAAACATTAGAGATCATTCTCAAAGCATTTCGTTCTGAGCTCTGCACCTGTCTGCTAAACTTAGACACTAATCTGGAGAGTACCTGGTTTCCCTCTTGGGCAACATTAGCTCTAAGAGATGGTGGCAGACGTGTTGGCTGTCCACATCTGTGGTATTACCACAGTGTTTGGCCTTCATTGCCTCGTGTCTGTTTTAGACGGTGCCCCGTGAATGTCTGTTAGAGACTTGAAGACTTTTGTTGTTTAGAGTTGTTGAGAAGAAAACTGGGCCATTCTACTCCATGTGGAAGTAAGTGGCCGATGGTGGCCTGAAGGACACAAGGCCATGGAGGGGCTCCAGGGCCACACCAGGGAGGATCATTCAGAGGTCACTGGAAAAAACCTGCCTATTCCAGAGAGCACACCTGGAAGGAGCCTCGGGGTCTCTAGTGTCTGAGGGAGATTCAATAAGGAGAGAGAGAAGAGGGAGGGATGGAGGGAGGGAGGGATGGAGGGAGGGAGGGAGGGAGGAAGGAAGGGAGGGAGAGGAAGAGGGGAGGGAGGAGAACTTCTAGGGAACACACCTAGGCACCAAGGACTGAGTGCCCCTGGCAGTGTCCACTGAGCTGGCGCAGCTCAGCACAACCTTGATGTTGGGAGCCTGAAGAAGTGGCCGCAAGTCTGCCTCAGATGGCACCTGTAATGGGGGAGGGAGCACATAGAGAAAGGAGGAAAACATTGTAATGAGTCTACACACACTGCGTAGCAGATTGAATTGACCTGAGACAATTAGCCAGGAAGCAGAAGTCATAATCCAAAAGCCAGTATCCTCACTGGACACCAAGTTAAAGAATATTAGGGGATGGGGATGATTCTCATCTGGCCCAGGTCCTATGTTTATCCCTACCCCCTCCATCTCCTCCTGTCCTCTCCCCCACTTCTCTCCTCCCCCTTCCTCTCCTCTCCTATTTCTTTATGTTCAGACAGATATTGACTTGCCCTACCCCTCTGCTGCCTCAGTGGCCAGTGGATCCTGGGCCCTGGGATCCTCTCTGCATGACAGTAAGGCTGATGTCATCTCTTTACTAACTGCTGTACATCAGACCTGGAAATCTCAGTTAAATTTTGCTGACTCTGGGACCTGCGTGTGTGACATCTTGGGGAGTGTGTGTGGGGGGGGGATTATACAGTGTGTGTGTGTGTGTGTGTGTGTGTGTGTGTGTGTGTGTGCATGGTTTCACCATCATGCAAAGCTATTTGCTCACCTACGTGATTGTGCCTGCAGCACTGACAGGACCCAGGCTTTCTGCCCATGCTGCGCAGACACTCCACAAATGAATGAGCAGATAAGAATGCTATAAAGACTGGTCAGAACGCAAATGGGAAGGCAGAGCTGTTGGAGAAACCCTAGGATGATAGTCACTGTTCAACCCATGATTCATAAGTTTCCATGAACAGAAACACACATGTGTACTCACAACCCACCCCTACAAATAACGAGAGAGAGAGAGAGAGAGAGAGAGAGAGAGAGAGAGAGAGAGAGAGATCAGAAATCAGAAATGAGACTAGCCACAGTCAGGTATGGGCCTCCTCACCCTCCCCAGAAGGGACAGCATCTGCTTTAAGGAAAAGGTAGCCCTGCTGAAGATAATTCAGGATCACAGGACTCTGATTCCTAGCTCCCAGTGCATTAGGGAAGGCAAGTGGGTAGTCTGCTATGGTTTGAATGTGTCCACTCCTTCCACTTTCAAGTAGAAGCCCTCTCCATATATTACTGTTGGGATGTGGGCTAAAGCAACTCAGGCCATTATGTCTCACCATAGGGTGGCCACTGGGAGAAAGGCTTGTAGGAGTTGGCTTACTCTCTTTCACTATGCCCCAAGAGAGCACAGCACTCAACCCATCTATCCCTGCCCACTGCCATACAGTGAGAAAGCCTTCACCATCATCGTCGTTCCTAGACCATGAGATGTGAGTCTCTGCTCATGTAAATCATCTAGGTGTCCTGTGACAGCATCACTGGCCATGTGCCCCTGTCTAGAAGGACCAAAATGTCTGCTCTCTCACAGTGCTTTACTTCTTGGGAATGAAGATTCCCAGGCTCTGGCCCACATCAACGCAATTGGAATCTGCATTGACTAGAACATGTAAAATCTGTGGGTACATCAAGGTAAGAGAAATTAGAAGGCAAATTAAGTTCAGGGGGAAACAGACCTGAGTTCAAGGCCAAGCATGTTCATACCAGCAGCTGGTTACAGTGGAGCAGAGAACAAATCCCACCTGGGGTCGGGGAGGGGACAGGAGAGACATGCATAAGCATTAACATCAAGGACTATCACTTTGAGGAAGAGGGATACTGTGTGATGCCTAAGACAAAGCAGGAGGTTCACTGGTCAGAGACAGGACAGGGAGAAGAGGGCAATTCTGTGACCAGCCAGAGCCTCGAGTAAGATGAGGGGCAGGGCCAAGTGTGGCCTGTGTGAATGAGGTGGACTGATGGCAGTGTGCACGTGCATTTGTGACCACAATACAAATGCCTTGTGCATAACCCCAAAAGAACAGGGTGGGGATAACATAAAGCCATTTTGATCCCAAAAAGGTCAAGGAAGGGTCCTGGCCATAGTGTGCAAGACTAGAATAGGATGAAGTGAAGTGTGATCCTAATGGGTCTTAACAATAAAAACCTGGAGTCAGATATCAGAGTGAAAGCTGAAAGATCAGAGAAGCAGAGCAGCAGCCACTAGAGACGTCTTATCTCTACGAATCCTCAGACCCATTGGTGGGCCAAGATTCTGTCTCCACCCACCTCATAATCCTGTCTCCATCTCCCTGCTGCTGGGATTAAAGGCATGCACCACCAACCCCAGGCTCTGTTGCTCTTTTAGACTGGTTCAATCTGGTGTAGCCCAGGATGGCCTTGATCTTCTGGTCCCCTCCTCCCAAGTGCTGGAATTAAAGGTGTGTTCCACCACCACCTTGCTCCTATGGTTAACTAGTGGCTAGCTCCACCCTCTGATCTCCAGGCAAGCTTTATTTGTCAGAACACAAAATATCACACAACAATGAAGAGCTGCGGCTGAGTTAGAGGTTCAATGGGAACCTGGCAGGACTGAATGTGGGTTCTGGCCTGTTTTTTGGACCACATAGGAGGAAGTAGCATGCTATGAAGAAAGCAGGTAGGCATTGTGGAGATGTCAGAGAGTAGCCTGGGAGGCCCTGGAATAGGGTGTTTCCTGAGGTTACAGAGTACAGTGCATGGGCTTTTTGTTTTGTTTTGGTTTTGGTTTTGGTTTTGGTTTTGGTTTTCGAGACAGGGTTTCTCTGTGTAGCTTTGCACCTTTCCTGGAACTCACTCTGTAGCCCAGGCTGCCCTCAAACTCACAAAGATCTGCCTGCCTCTGCCTCCCAAGTACTGGGATTAAAGGCGTGTGCCACCACCGCCCAGCTTGGTGTATGGGCTTTAAGTACTAGGTGGAAGGATTCTCTCTTTACAATAAGAAGTCCCTACCTGGAACAGTTTGGAGAGTGGAAGAAGTGTGGTTCCTAAAGAGCCAGAGATGAGTAAAACCAGAATTCCAGACCCTGATTGTAGAAGACCTGAGGGTGGGGTATAGGTGGCCACAGGCAGTGGTGAAAGCTTGCTTATATTCTAGTTTAGACTGGCAGGGAGGCAGGGAGGGGCGGGGTGGGGGGGGGATGAATATAGATACAGTTGATGATGCAGGCACCATTAGGGAGAAAGTCACAAACTGCCCAGGCTACAGGTTTTGAATGTTCTGTGAGTCTGCACCAGTGTACAGCACAGAGACCTTGGGAAGCAGTGGGTGCAGCCTGAGAGCTCTGGACAGAAAGCAGAGCTCCAGGCAAAGATGGGATGTCTACCAGGGAGAGGCTAAAACCACCGAGGGATTGGTTCTTGGTAGGAAGGATGTGAACAGACTCTGGGGGTTGAAACCATCAATAGGGTAGGGTGAGCTGGTACCAGGAAGACCAGGAAGGCGGTCTTCCCTCACCTAATCCCATGAAAGCCATCTAGGAGGAAGCGCAATGGGTCTGCCGTGGGTGAATTCAAACAATCTTTCCTCTTTGCACTACAGCAGACAAGCCTCTTCTCAGTTTTCATGGTGCCCCATCTTCCAGAGGTGTGGGTTTAGAGAGCGACACCTGCAGAATCTGGAATGAGCGAAGTGTCGCCTCTGGCCAGCAGCAGAGAGCCACCTCCAACCAGGAAGCTGGCCTCAGCTTGGGCTGTGCAGCCTCCAATGTAGCCAGTACAGCTGGCTGCAGCAGGACCAGCAGCCGAGCATGGAACAGACTGTGCACACCAGTGACAGAGCAGGGCACAAGTGAGACACCTTCTAGGACTTCAGACACACAGGGCATGTCCAGTGCCACCTCCCACTCTTTCTCCAGAACACCAGGCATATGCACACGTGTGCACATCTACATGTGCAAAAGTACATGGACCATGTACACACCCACATGTGTACAATTGCATAAGGGTGCACGTATGCATGTTTACACACAGACGTACTCCACACAGTCCATTGACTCCCTCAGGAACAAAAGTGTCCCTCTACCCCTTACCTCCTTTGCAGCTTGGAGAACCTTCTGGCCTTCTGCCTCCCCAGTGAGCATTCTCTGAACACAGGGACTTCCCAGCCCTGTCCTGCTTGCCATGGGCTGCTCTCCTGCCATCTGGTCACAGAGTCTGATAAGCATGGGCAAGCAGCCAACTTGGCCCCAGCTCTGCTTGGAGGCTGGACTGGCAGATAAATTGGTTGTGGAGGGAAGCGAGGAGGGAGGGAGTGGGGGCCTGGAGGGGGGGTGCAGGCAGAGGAAGAATCTCAGATTCACCCTCTGCTCAGCCAGGCTCCAGCTTTCCAAGCTCATTGCAGTGCTGTGAAGCTGAAGAGTGCCAGCCGGGAGCAGGCAGATGGTGCTGGGCGGGTGTGGGCCAAGTTGGAATGGGCAAGGACCTTGTCAGAATAAGCACAGGGCAGCAGACCCATCACTAAACCCTGCACCCAGGAAAGGTGTGGCCTGCCAACCTCACTACCTCTAGAGGACACTCCAGCTCATCCTGGCTTACTCCTGTCCTGAGAGGCACTGACCTGAAACCTAAGAGTTACTCAGGAAAAGACTTGGTCCTGGCCATGGTGCTACTGGTACACCCTGGGCAGGTGGCCAGCTGTCAGCTCTTGCACAGAGCGGTTCTGACACTAGTGTGGCCTCCAGGAACTCCAGAGATAAACCATGGATAGCACGAGATTTAGACTTCAAGATACACTGGCTTTGCTGTGACCGATCATTACTAGATGCTGGCAGTGTGCCCCCTAAGAGGAATGAGGATTGTATGACAGAGGTCAGCAATGTGGTCCTTGTCACTTAAGTCAGTGTCTAGTAAAATGTACCTGCTTCTCACACCACAAAATGAGTCCCATCATTCCCTGACCTTGTGAGCATTTCTTTGAAGTCTCACAATGAGTCAACTCTTGTAAGACAGGCCACAGACATGTGTGGAGCCGCCTGACAGTGGCCAGCTGGGATCGTTGCATACAGAGAGAGAAGACGACTATGTCCACTGCAAAGGTTCTCTTGATTTCTAATTCCCCTGAATTTACTGCTTGGTCCAGAGCAATTGTGAACTATAGGGCTGCTAGAGGCTGGAATGGAGCACACTGAAGGATGGATTTGGGTGTACTCCCATAGACAGGTCTACTCAGGCCTGCCTGGGCTATCTGTTGTATGTGAAACCACAGCTACTTGATGTCTCAAGCAGGTCCAAGGAAGTATATGGGAAGGGGAAAACCCAGTGGAAATCAGCCAAAATCTATGTCATGTTCTGCCTTGGATTTGAACATGATATTTGCTGCTGTGGAATAATCCTCTTGTACACTGTAAAGATTTTGTCATTCGAGTTGGTTTAATAAAACATTGATTGGCCAGTAGGCAAGGACGAAGTATAGGCAGGGCGACCAAACTAAGAATGCTGGGAAGAGGAAGGACGGAGTCAGGAGTAACCAGCAGACACAAAGGAAGCAAGATGAGAATGCAAGACTGAGAAAAGGTACCAAGCCATGTGGCTAAGCATAGATAAGAATTATGGGTTAATTTAAGTGTAAGAGCTAATCAGTAATAACCCTGAGCTACTGGCCAAGCATTTATAATTAATATAAGCCTCTGTGTGATAATTTGGGAAGCAGCTGCTGGGTATTTGGGAGTTGTTGGCAGGACAGAAACCTCCAGTTCCAGTTTGTCTGTCCTGAAATCCCAACTTCACCTGTTCTTAGCATGACATAATATAGAAGGTAAAGTCTTCAAGGCCCTGAGCTGTCTAGATGCCAAATTATCCTTGCAAATAGCAATGCCACAGACACACCACAGCAGTAGAAATGTGCTCACTGGACCCCTTTGATCTACTCTGTCACTCAGGTCTAAGTAGGCCAGCATTTAACATCAGGCTTTTTTTTTTTTTTTTAAAGCAAAATCACTTGAAATCAGCAAGAGGATGCCAAGGCCAAAGTACCTGCTCCCAACCCCATCCCTGTATCTCTCCAGCAGTCCACATTCACAGGGAAACTAAGTACTTTAAGGACATGGTCAATGACAGATCAAACTTATTCCCAAGAAAGCCGAGTGAATTTGTAACAGCATGAATATCAGAAGAGCATATGGCTACCCCAATCTCAAGCTAAACTTGTTTATGAGAACGGCCACTATGTTCACCCCAAAACATCCCTGTATTAAGATCCTAACCCATGGGTAATAGTATTCAGAGGAGCAGGTGGGACAGACCTTTTCGATACATGTTATATCATAAGAGCAGACCCTCCTGAAGGAGATTAGTTTGTTTATAAAAAGGGGCCAAGAAAGCTCTCACCCCATCTGTTGTATAAGAACATGAGAAGACATTGCTAAGGCACACAAGGATTCTTCTCTAGAATCTACCAGATCTCTATCCTAAACTTCCTGCCCTCCAGAACTATAATAAATAAACTTCTGTCATTTATAAGCAACTTGGTCTATGGGAATTAGCCATAGAAATCCACATAGAATGAGACAAGAATGGGGTCTTGCTGCAGCAATACCTAAAGCCATGGAGATGGAACTGAGTGATGGATATAGGGAGTAGGAGAATTTGGAGACATGTTCCATGAAAAATCCATAGACGATTATTGGATGATTACTCTCAAGGGCTCAGGGAGGGGATGGGAGGGGAGCCATGGAGAAAACGTCAGCTTCCTTAGAGAACATCTAAGTGGTTATGGGGGGGGGTTAGTAGAAATAAGAGTGGAGAGAATATTCTGATGAGGCATCAGGTAGAAGCTGGTAGCTAGGAGCACGATATTGGACTGAGGCAAACACCCTGGCCAAACCATGTTGATGATTGTAGAAGATAGAACCTGAGACTGATTAAATTGAATACTTGGCTGAGAAAACTAAAGTATTTATTCTATAGAATAAAATGGAAACCATGAAAAGATGTAAAAACATAATTGTACATTAAAAATCAAGTAGAACTTCAGTTTTTTAGCATTTCTCAGCCGATCCACGTTGGGAAATTTGAGAGAAGCTGTTTGGGAGACAGCAGGAATAGATATGGCCAAGTGAACACTTGACACAGAGATTAGTACGCCTTGCCCATCTAAATAGGAGCCAGGACCTGTCATCCAAAACCAATGGAAGAGAGACTCCCAAGGCATTTTGGAGTTCATCAAGTCTGAACCATCAGAGTGCAAGGCCCAGGAGCAGGGTAGAGCAAACTGAAAGAAGAGCCATGGCTGCCCAGAGCCGATGTCGCTCCCCAACCGAAACACGGCGTTCCTGGCACTCTAGGCAGGTGCAATGCTGGCAGACACTTGTGGAAGTTGTGATACAGTTTGTGCAGCAAAGTTACAGGGACTTGGAACCTCCTGCTGTATTTCAAGATGCCCCAAAGGGTCATGGGACCCAGGCAGGGAATCCGCACAGGGATAAAGCCACTGCAGAAAGTCCTCTAGGCCTGCGTCTAAGACAACCATGACAGACTGACCTGCTCAAGGCCATGGATGCAGGGCTGCTCTATGCCTTGGTATGAAATCCTCACATGGCAAAGCCACAGAGATGTGATGCACACACATATACACACACATACACGCATGAGTAGAGAGAGAGAGAGAGAGGGGGGGGGCTCTAGAGCATGGGGACAAAGAAGGTGACTTTTGATTCTTAAGAGTTGAAATCTTTCCCTTTCCTCCTCCTTTCTCTCTCTCCTTCCTCTTTCCTCCCCCTTGGAACAGCAATGTCTGTCCTGTGTCTGCTCCACCATTGTGACACATTTGATCATGCCTACTCACAGCTCAAGGGGAATTTGTCTCAGTATAAAACATACCTTCAAAACCCAGATCACTCCTGCTACCTAGAGGAGGCTTTGACAAACTGAGCCACCAAGACAGGATGGCCCTTGTCCTGTAGACATGCCTGTAGGTGTGCCGAGTGTTGAGTGTGCAGCTTTCATAAGGTGCATGCCACGCTGGTTTCGATTTTGTAATGGCAACTGTCTTTTAGTACTTTGGACTGCAGAAAGAAACCCCTTCCCCATATTCCAGTAAGTAACCCCAACAAAGTTCATTGGCTCAACAAGATGGAGGGAAAAAAACATACCTTCCAGTCTTGCCCACATGTGAGACTGGAAAATATTTGACATAAGACTTTCCCCCAGAATTTAGATTTTGGAGTGATTGAGATTGAATGTGTTTTGCCAATGAGAAGAACAAGCATTTGGTGAAAGGAGGGGCAGGATGCTGTTTTGAGTGTGTGTGTGTGTGTGTGTGTGTGTGTGTGTGTGTGTGTGTGTGTGTGTTCTCAAAATTCATATACTGTAACAAAGACTCTAAAGTGATGGTATTGAGATGAGGATCTTTGGGAGGTGACCAGCCCATGATGGTTCCACCCACTCAAATGTGATTAACCTTGTCAGATAAGCTTCAGAGTTCTCTGGCTTTTCTGGCTTTTCCTTTGTTCATTCAGTGGCCGTTCTACCTGCTGTCATGTGGGAACACATTAACAAGGCGCCATCTTGGAAACAGAAAACACTAAATCTGCCTGGCTGACCACCTGACCTTGGGCTTCCTAGATGTTAACCACTGTGAGAAATGGCTTCCAAATATTTGCAAATTACAAGGTCGAGTATTTTGTTATAGAAGCATGATTAATCTAGGACAGTTGCTGTTATATAATTTATATTATTATATTATATTATATTATATTATATTATATTATATTATATTATATTATATTATATTATATTATTATATTATATTATATTATATTATATTATATTATATTATATTATATTATATTATATTATATTATATTATATTATATTATATTATATTATATTATATTACATTCCCACAGAACTTCCTGCAATTTGTAGCATAATTTGGAAGTGGGGCATTTAACACCCACCGGGGAGGAAGGGGGTGACAGATGTCTCCCTTCCTTTTAAAAAGTCTTGAAATCTGGTCACTGATCACCTCCTTCCTCCAGTTAGGAACATACCTAAGACCAACAGGGCCTAGTGGTACATGACTAATCTCAGCTATTCAAAACACTTAGGGAAGAAGATTGCAGGTTCAAGGTCTGCCTGGGCTGTTGAATGAGTGTGAAACCAGCAGGGACTTAGTGAGACCCTGTCTCGATGAAAAAAAAAAGGGAGGTGGTGGGGGACCAAAGAGATGGCTCAGTAGTTAAGAGCACTCACTGTTCTCACAGTGCCCAGGTTTGGTTCCCAGCACCCATATGGGATCTGATATTCTCTTCTGGCCTCCAAGATCACTATATGCACATGGCATAAAAATGGATAAACATGCATGCCCACATCCACATAAATAAAGATAAATGGTAAATAAAATTAAAAAGCCCTGTACTTGGGGGTGGAGAGGACAGCTCACATTAGTGGTGGCATCTCAGGAGTCATATTTCCCTCATCAATCTATAGGAGTCCATGGGGTAGGTACAGCCTTGGGGCCATGTATGTGTTCCCTCATACACATGTAGATACAACTTCAGCTCCAAGTAAAAGTTATTTATAACCTCAGACCCCTGTAGATGTGGCTTCAGATCCCCACAAACGTGGCCCCAAATGTATATAGATATGTTCTATGATGTATACAGATATATCCTCAGGTTCTAGAATGCAGTTTCTGTCCCTTAATCTCCGTATAAGAATGCAACAGAATACCCAAATTTTAGAAATTTCCCATCCTTGGGGGCAGGAGATTCTATGGAGACAGGTTTTTTTTTTTTTTCATATTTGCCCAGATGCACCATGTAAGGTCAGTATGGACATAAATTCACATGAAGTAAACAAGATTGTCCACATAAAGTCACTTCATGGCTCACAGATGTATATACAGAGCCAAGCACACACTAGATTGCCGTGTCAACCACAAGACTTCTCCAAGTCTGATGAGGAAGGATCCATTCTCCATTCCTTTGTTTACCTGGTGAAAGAGGCATCAGGGGTCAGGAGCTTCCTTCTCTCACTCAGAACTCAGCCCAGGGCCTCTCAGGAGACACAATGTACCCTTTTCCTTCCCATGGTGTTGTGGTGGGGGGGTACCATGGTTCTTCCTCTCCTTGCTGAGGTAAAAAAAAGAGAAGAGGAGGCAAGAAAAGACAGGGGGCTGGTCATGGTGTGGCCTGTAAGCCACAAGCAGCCTCTGTCTTAGCATGACTGCAGATGAAGAATCGCATTTTTAGCCTATAAATACGCCAAGACCTTCTTTGCCCCTAACCTTCCCAGACTATACACTAGAGAGGAAGTCAGGGAAGCTCATCCCCTCTCCGGTCCCAGCTGCAGCAGGCTGAGTGTATAACATGATCAAGACGGCAGGCCCCACTGAGGGTGGAAGCAAAGCCAGACCACCATCCAAGTTGAACATGGACCCTTTTGCTACTGAAAAATCCCTCAACCTACCACAAAAGACACCACAGCCGACTCTTCCTGAAGAGATGGGCAGACATCAGATGGCGTCGCAGTCTCAAGAGTGTGGCACAGAAGTCTCTATGCACCTGGCATCTTGCGGTTCACACAAGCAGGAGTGTGAAGAAGGCAGACCTAAGCCAGCCAACAACACCCATGGATGTCATCTGCTGTCTGCTGCCGCGTGTAGACAGGTGCTCACACTCCTTCTGCACACCGAGGCAATGCTCCATGACACTGAGAAATTCTCTCCACCTGCTTCTGCCTCTCTCACATCACACGTGTGTGTGTGCACGAAGACATGCATAGTGCAGACAGCTAGAGCTGGTCCCTGCAAGGATGCATTCTGTGTGGAAAGTCACAAGCTGGCATGGCCAGGGGCCTTGCTGCTCTTGCATTTTTTACCTTCCCGAGAGAGACCTCTGGAGAACTCTCCTCTCCTGCACATTGTTTCCTTTTGTCTGGATTGTCTTCTCTTCAGAGTGAGCACCCCAGACCAGGGAACATCAGCAGCCCTGGGGAAGTGTGGCTGACTGCTGACCTCTTCCTCTCTCCCCTCCCCTAGCCAGGACCCTTGTCCTCCTTCCTCAAGAGGATCCATCTCTTGAAGCATCCTTTGGACTTCTGTGCTCCCCGGGGGCCTCAGGAACCTGTCCTGACACGCTGTGATAAGGCTGTGGCATCCTGTGGCTCCATGCTGCAGTGTCTGGAATCCATGCCAGGCTGTAATGCTGATGCTTTGGGATCCATGTAAAAATGTGAGTTAGAATGTGGGTTCCTACACTTTCTGCTAACTATTCAGGAAGGAAAACACATCTGGTCGGGAGGGAAAGCACCTGCCAGTCAGGAGGACAGCACCTATCAGTCAGGAGGGACAGCCCCCTGTCAGTCAGGAGGGACAGCCCCTGTCTGTAAGGAGGGGCAGCCCCTGTCTGTCAGGGGGGGCAGCACCTGTCAGTCAGGAGGGACAGCACCTGTCAGTCAGGAGGACAGCCCCTGTCAGTCAGGAGGGACAGCACCTGTCAGTCAGGAGGACAGCACCTGTCAGTCAGGAGGACAGCACCTGTCAGTCAGGAGGGACAGCACCTGTCTGTCAGGAGGGACAGCCCCTGTCAGTCAGGAGGGACAGCCCCTGTCAGTCAGGAGGGACAGCCCCTGTCAGTCAGGAGGGACTGCACCTGTCAGTCAGGAGGGACAGCCCCTGTCAGTCAGGAGGACAGCACCTGTCAGTCAGGAGGGACTGCACCTGTCAGTCAGGAGGACAGCACCTGTCAGTCAGGAGGGACAGCCCCTGTCAGTCAGGAGGACGGCACCTGTCAGTCAGGAGGACAGCACCTGTCAGTCAGGAGGGACAGCACCTGTCTGTCAGGAGGGACAGCACCTGTCTGTCAGGAGGGACAGCACCTGTCTTTCAGGAGGGGCAGCCCCTGTCAGTCAGGAGGGGCAGACCCTGCCTGTCAGGAGGGGCAGCACCTGTCAGTCAGGAGGGACAGCACCTGTCAGTCAGGAGGGGCAGCACCTGTCAGTCAGGAGGGACAGCCCCCATCAGTCACGAGGACAGCCCCTGTCTGTCAGGAGGGCATCACAATGCCCTCCTACTAATGGGGTGTGGCTAGGCTCTCTGCTCCAGGCCTTGAATATGATGCTGTAGAAAGACAGATGTCTATCCTCAAGACATCTGGGTCCCTCCTCTTCCTCACTGCAGGTCCTTCTGACACAGTGGCCTTGGTCATGGCTCTGTGGAGATTCAGCAGGAAAAGCTCTTTCCCTGGCCTGTGCATTCCAAACTTGCCTAAACATAAAAGAGTTAATCCAACTGGGCGGGTCTCACCTGGCTAAGAGACAGCCAGTAGGGGAAGTGGGGCCACCCAGGGAAGGTCTACCTTAACCCACAGGGGAGTTAACGAGACGATGAACTTCCCCTCACCAGTGTTCCTGCCCCTGTGTAGCTGCTCAGCATGGCCGTGAGGTCCTCTTGGGTCTCTCAAACTCAGGAAGTTTCCGTTTCCCCTTTCTTCTGCCTCTTTCCCTGGAATTCTGGGTTTCCTTTCTCTGCCTCCAAGCCGCCCTTCCCTACCACACAGCTCTTTGTCTGGCACATGGCTGACCTTCATGCCAGCTTAGCTCAAGTGGAGTTTCTCTTCCTCTTCATCTCCTCAAGGCAGCTACTGGAATTTAGTTTGCCTGTCCTGGGGTTTTTATTTTAAATTCTAATGAAAATTGTCCCAGAGTTTCCCTCTGAGTCCATTCTTAAATTTCTTTTATTAATGAGACTGAGAACCCCAAGAGAGGAGCCTAATTTCCCCCAATAATATGTGACAACTGTAGGGGGACCCCCAAATTACCAGGAACACTCCTGTAGAGTCTTGCTCACCCTCCCATTCCCAAAGCCCCATCCCACCCCACCCCCCCGCCCGTCCCCGCCCAGTGCCTGCGTCTCAGCTCCAGGACACCTCCTGCTGAAGCTGCTCAAGCCTCATCAGTGGACACATGGCCTTGTGCGTCTTCCACGTTGTGGCTTCAGAACAATGCTGCTGAGCAGGAAGTGGAGTTCCCAGCTGGTAGGGGAAGCCCTGGTGGAGATCCAGACCTGCCTGCAAAACCGAGATCAGACAGCAGGAGCCGCTGTCTCACCAGAGCAGATGTTGCTGGATCGCCACCAGCGATGAAACTGTCAGGGTGGCGGGCACCAGGGTTACCAGGGCTCTGCTGTTGGGGCAGAAGTAGGCAAGAGTCACCAGGGCTCTGCTGCCATGACAGCAATGGATGAGGGTCCCATCAGTAGCAGACAGGGTCATCAAGGGTCTTGTTATAGTGGAACTATTTCATTCAGGCCTAAACAAGCACTGGCCTTCAGACTACCTTGGCACCGTAGTCATGGCAACAAAAATACACGGAGAAGTACAGGGATAGCTAGGTCTACTGTGGTCATAACAGAGCTGTTCACATTCCCTCACACAGTGGGGTGGGGGGGGAGAAACGTTGCCAGGCCCTCAGCTGAGACTCTACAGCAGCTGGGACACCAGGGCTGCAGCCTTTACTCATCACCCATGATGCAATGAGGCTTTATGGTGAGGCAGCTGCTCCTGAGTCATCGTGTTTCCATAAGCAACCCGTCATCCATGCGCCTATAAATAGCTCTAATAAACTAACTGGCTCACCAAACCAGACCCGGACAAAATAATTTCCTTGATATGTCCATTGTCTATCCAGGGAGGAGAGATGTTTCTTTATATTTTCTTTACATTTTACATCACACAACAAATCGATAGCTGGACTGGGATAGGACAGATCCAAGGATGAGTCTGGGAGGAGAGATTGCCTGCCTGTTTCTGGGTTAATAAGACACGCAGCTGAGGCTGAGCCATCTGAGAGTGGGATATCTGCGGGTAGCCCCTATGGCCACCCTCTCTTTTAATGTGGTCCAGAGCGGTGACCCTCCATGATGAGGAGCAACCCATGAAACAGAGATTGAAGGACTGAAAAATGTATCTCAGTCCCTGAAAGTAGCATGTATGAAATGAGATTGCCAGGAAGCTATGCTGGCAGTCACATGGTCCCTGAGATGGATATGCAGTAAGACACACAACCAAGGTTGAGCTATCCACCCATAGGGAGCATGCCCATGTAAGGAAGGAATTACAATGAGAAACGGACATGTGGGAGGCATCTCCTACACTTGCCTCTGATGTAGCAGGGAAAATGGATGAGAAGGATGAGGCATCTCGGCTTTCTGTTTCCTACAGCTCCTGGGAGTCATAAGGCAAAGAGTACAAGACCTGTCCTGAAGAGGCCCTCAAGGAATCCAAAACATGGAACCAATGGAAAGAGTCAAGCAATGGGGAGAGACAGAATGAGATATAAATCATTCGGAGGACTAAGGAACTGGGAGTGAGAGAGGTAGTGTTTGATGCTGGTTCACCAGACCAGATAGAACTGCACCTACTGGAGGGGTGAGTTAGGGTTGACTTAGCAGAGACCTCAGGACTAGTGTGGTACGTTAGTGGCGTTCTCAAGCCTCCTTGTGGGACAAGATCTTCTTGTGACTACTGATACTCTGGCAGATCTAAGTGACTTAGGTTGGCATGTAAACCGGGTTTGTGAAGTACTAAGGCAACCAAGAGAGAGGAAGGACATCACAGCAAAGGGGAGGTCGTTTGAAGGCAAATGTGGCAAGCACTGTGTCAGGGAGGAGTTCCTGTGGGGAGAACAGAGAAAACCAAATGCGTAGCTTGAGAACTTCCAGGAGGCTTTGCAGCCTGGGGCAACAGTGCAGTGCACGGTGAAGGAGTGAAGTGAGGTGCTGACGATCCTGTCGACCTTCTGCTGTGAAGGAAGAAGATCCTGAGGGTCAGGAGCCTCCCAAGCCACCTCCCTCACCAAGGACCACAGTTGCCTGAAGAGAGGTCTGTGCAGGGTGACTTGGGGTTCTACTTGATATTACATAATTGTCGGGCTCCCTGGTGATACTTGCATGCTGAGGCTTTGGTGAGTGCTGGAGGCAGATCTAACTTATTCACAGAAACTTCCCCAAAATATCAGAGCAAAGGATGAATAGAGAGAGAGAGAATGGAAAAAAAACTGAACAAGATAAAATTTGTCTTAGAGATGGAAGAGAATCTCCTCACCCAAAGTATTAATGCTGTAGATGAAAACATCAGTGCCCTGAATTCCATGCTGCTGCTCCTGGCCAGTAGTCTCCATCCCATGTTGATCAAATGTA
This sequence comes from Peromyscus maniculatus bairdii, assembly GCF_049852395.1. Classification (NCBI taxonomy): domain Eukaryota; kingdom Metazoa; phylum Chordata; class Mammalia; order Rodentia; family Cricetidae; genus Peromyscus; species Peromyscus maniculatus. The sequence goes on along the minus strand of NC_134873.1, from coordinate 36,846,175 downwards.
GTCTGTGTTGGGTTCTGAGTATTGCTGGATCCTGATGGGCACCAGTCTCTCAGCTCTCCCAGTTTCTACAAGTTGAACATGGGGTCCCAGACATTTATAGCATGTGTCCAGTATTCCAAATCCAGCCAATGATAGGACAAGCTTCATGTGTGCAGTGAAATTTGTGTCCACCATGCTGTGAAGGTTTCTAGTGTCTATGTATGTGCATGTGTACACATGTTTAACTATGTGTCTATGCACATATATTTTTCTGTGTGCCTGAATGTGTGAGCAAATACGTTCACATGTGTGTCTATGTGTACATGATACATTTGTGCACGTAGCTTTCATTATATTTATGGTGTGAATATGTGTATTTGCATACATGTGTGCACCCATATTATGTGTGTGTGTATCATTATGGCTGTGCATAATAGCTTAGATATAAATTTATGCACCTGTGTTTAACCATATATTTATGTGTATATGGACTACAGATAGTATCAACTACAGATAATAAGCCAGGTTAGGCTTATTCATAGACAGGAATTCGGAGCCCAGGCTGACAGGGTATCTCAAAGGCCAAGTCCTTGATTATGTGAGAAAATGGACTCCTAAGCTAAAGCAAATGCCTCCATCTGCACAGTGTTCAAATGAAGTCATGGGGCTGTCACCAGCTCACTGATCCTTAGTTCAAATCACCAAGGGAGGAGCAAGTGTGACTTCCACTGCTTCAAGGTGATAAAACCAAAGATCAAAGAGGACTCACCTATCATTGTCCAGCAAAGGAAAGAAAAATGGAGGAATAGAATTGTGTCAACTCTTGTTTCTTCCATGAAATAACCAAGGTGAATCATCTAGACATCAGTGAATGTGATGCACAAGAGGTCAGGTGTCTCCTCTGGGCTTCAGTGAACTCATATCTTTCAGACATCCTTTACCTCTTCCAAGCCAGACTGTCCTGCAGCTCACCCAGCAAGAAATGGTCAGTCTCTGTGACTGTCTGGCCCAGTTACACACAGAAAGCCTGGACTTGGCTCCCTCTTCCTCCTCCTGGTGAAGGCCCTGCAGACACATGTCACCCTTGCAGCCCTTCTGGAGCCCACGTGATTCCTCGGCCACAGCTGAGGTCTCTACTTCAATTCTGCTCTCCCCGGAACATGATGAAGAGAACTTGGTGTTTTCTCCTCTCTTCCCCACACTAAAATGTAAAGGCTCTGTGTGGAATCTCTCAGGGTCCAATGAGCTGAGGAAAGTTCTCTACTAGACAGGGCATTCCAAGGGCCACATTTCACAGGCAAACCCAAGGTACCTCAAACTCTGGAGGCTCAGCTAAAATCTGAGTCTGACCTTTGTCCATCCACCATGTGCACCCAGCTGCTGCTCCATCCCCACCGCTGTCTCTTCTCCCACCGGGGAACACACTAGTACAGAGGTCCCTATGCCACCTGTCCCTTCAGAAACAAGGGGAGGGAAGAACACAAAGGACAAAGCCGTGAGTGTCACCCCAAAATGCCTTTGAGCTGGGGACAATCAAGAAACCCTCTGATGATCACCAGGAGGTCAACTGAGAGGTGAAATTGAAGTCTGCCTCCAGTTAAGGATCTTTCACACGCTAAGCTAGTACCACAGACTTCTCTTAATAATTCCAAACATCCAATCTTATCTTCCCACGAGGGGCTTTCCCAGACAGCTGACCTGAGTTCATAACCAGTTCAGGACCAGTAGGGCCAACCCTGCTACCTGCCCTGCTTAGCATCTCCCTACCATCTTCACTTAGGTCAGGATTCTGGCATTGTCCTGAGTTGCCTGAAACCACCGGGTCTATGTGCTAGAAGCTGCCCGCAGTCCAGAGCAACCATCCTAGGGGTCACAGATGAGTGTAGCATGAATCTTAAAACTTCTTATTAATAAAAACAAACCTGGAGCCAGTTATTGGGGTGAATGCTGGAAGATCAGAGAGACAGAACAAGCCACAGCTTCCTCACCTCACCAATTCTTCAGCTGATCCTTTTTCCTAAGACTGCATGCCTCTCAGCTGAACTGTGCTGCTCCAAAGCCTAAAAGCTTAACCAGCCTAGTTCCTGGTTTTCACACCTTATATACCTTTCTGCTTTCTGCCCTCACTTCCTGGGATTAAAGGCTCACTTCTTGGGATTAAAGGCGTGGGTCACCATGCCTGGCTGTTTCCAATGTGGCCCTGAACTCACAGAGATCCAGATGGATCTCTGCCTCTGGAATGCTAGGATTAAAGGCATGAGTGCCACCATTTTCTAGCCTCTGTATCTAATGGCTGTTCTGTTCTCTGACCCCAGGTAAGTTTATTAGGGTGCACAATATTTGGGGGAACAATACCACCACAGATGAGGGCTTTGTGAACAGTGGCTTCGGCCCTACTGTGCCACTGTGATTACTGTAGTCAAGAGGGAATGACAATTGAGCAGTTTGGGGACGGGCAGTGACACCTCAAAAAGTCCCCGGGGTCACCCACAGGGTCAGAGAAGATGTCCAAGAGAAGGTTTCTCCTCTTTGAGGGGAGTCCCTGGAGAGACCCCGGCGTCCGACCCACTGTGGTCTCTAACACTTCTCCAGGCCCACAATATTGTGCCCATCTTTACAAGGACCGGCACGAGGGTCCACAGCTCCCCAGGGTCTCATCTGTGGTGAGAGCATCAAGGCCCATGGGCCTCCCTTCCCATCCCTGAAGCTTGTGTCCCTAATTAGAGCATTAGTTGCTACCCGGGAGGACGTTCTGTGAGCTGTGACCATTCTTCTGCCTGTGACCTGATTCTATAAACTCCAGCCTGGGAGAAACCTGGAACAGCGGCCCAAACTACAGCTTCACGCCAAAGCGAACACAGTTAACCGAGGAGAATGGAACCTCCATGTGCCGGAGGCGATTGATCCCTCGCCCTGGAAGGGTGCAGCCAGTGTGGACAAATCGAAGCTGAAAACAGGAGGAGGAAGCAGAACTCCGTGACACAGGTGGGCTGCTGGCCCGGTCTGGGAGGTGGGCTCTGTGTACACACAGGGAGGGCATGCCGTCCCCGACACCTCCGCAAACCCGTGGTCACTGCTCCGCCATTTCTCGTAAAGCTTCCATAAAACCAGCGAGGCCGAGCCCCCGGCTCCCCCGACACCCATTCGGAAATTCCATTTGCGGCTGACAGTTTATAGGCCGAGCGCCATCCGCCTGACAGACGAGGTCCCCACGACCTAGTCGCACCTGGGAGAGCAGCCAGCGCATGCACACTGTATCCCACCCCGGGAAACCGACCAGTTCCCCTGCCACGGCCACACCAGATGCCAGGCCAGAGCGTGAGCATCCCTGAGCTCAGACTCTGCAAAGCCCTTAGTAAGCACCTCGGCGGTCATGGCAGCATGGAAGTCCAGGTTACCAGTCTTCATCCGGACACTGCGGTGTCTGAGACCAACCAGTACATACACCTAAGCACAGAAACACACATAATGCATTATACATGCAAGCAGGTACATATGTCATATCTGTGTATCACAACACGAACACATGCACGAAACACTCTCGCACATGTGTTATGCACACTTAGGCCAATTATTGTATTATGTATGATATGTGTGCACACATATAAAACACATGCACACCATGTGCACCTTTGTATACCACATATAAGGATACAACACATCACAGAGGTATGTATACAATATACAAATATGTACATACAAGTATGTCATATATCTCATACTAGGCACATCTATACAACCCATAGTCATACACATACATGTGTGCATAGGCTATATTGCACACATTACACATAGAAAAACATATATACAACATCATATCATCCATTAGTACCAGATACCACATAGCAGATATAATCCATAACACATGTATACACATGCACAACACACATACAGGCCACATATATGTACCTACATGCACATATATGCATATTTAAAACACACGAAGACATACAAACGCATGGACATGACACATACCACATATTCACTTGGTATTGCATACTGCAAACATGTAAAACACAAATATGTGTGCACATCCAGCATCACACGCTGACTAGAGGCAGTGGCTGTGATTGACTGCTGAATCATCTCCTGTCTCTGCCCTCTGGTCTGTGTCAGGGCCACAGATCCCAGGAGATGACAGGACTGGGGGGGGGGGCATGACCTCAGGAGGTCACCATCCCTGTCCTCACACTGTCCAGGCCAGATGCCAAGCAAAGACCTGATTCACACATGCAGTGACCCCCGTGACTACCTGGGCTGCCGTGATCACCAGGTCACCAGGCCATGACCCAGAACTACCACAGGGCAAAGCTCACAGCAAGCATGACACAGTCTACCCTGCTCCACGCCACTCTCTTCCCATCAGCTGCCAAGGACCATCGGACCTGACCGGTCTCAGAGCTGAACCCACCATACCCCATTCTACCGTGTTGTCTTATCCTCTTCCTCCCGACACCATGAACTTGCTTTTTACCCGCTTTGCCCCATCCCCACCCTGTCTTCTCTGTCCTGAGAACCATGCCCATGACATCATACCCAAGACATTATCATACCTATGACATCATGCCCATATATCGCGCCCATGACATCATCATGCCCATGACATCATGCCCATGACATCATCATGCCCATGACATCATCATGCCCATGACATCATGCCAATGATATCACAGCCCTTTCTCCCCACTGGTCATTTGTCTCCCCAGCCACAGTGCTCTGGGGGTGAACAGAAAGGCCACCATGGGTACGTGCAGAGCATCCTCAGTAGTTCATGGCTGCTGGAGACAGAGACATGTTCTTCACAGCAGCTACAGTGAGACCTTGGGCCTCTGTAAGTAGATTTTATTAAATTCTGGTACATACACAAGAGCGTGCTCAATCACACACACATGCACGCATGAAAACACTCAAACACATCTGCACACACATGCCTATACCTACACATCTGTGTGCACACACATACACACGTGTGCACACATGCACATTCACATGCATGGATGCACACACACACACATGCACAGTGGAGTGAACAGGAAGGAGAATATCTAGGAAGAGGAAGGGGATATGCAAGGCTGAGGAGAGAGAAGATATGATCTAAGTATAGACATGTATGGAAATGTAATAAAGCCTATTGTCACATACTTCATGCACACTAATAAAAATATAAATAAATGAAATAGAGAAGAGGGCCCTAAAGGGAAAACTGAGCCAGGACCCTGCTGCCAGTGTTAGGGTGGACTGGGGTCCAGGCCACCTTCCTGCAGGGGTGCGAGGGCTCCAGCGTCCCCACACAGGTCAGCACACCACGGGGCCGCTCCTGAAATGTGTCATATGTCCCTAACACACTCCATCCCTGGAGCTCCCTGTAACCTGTGTCCATTCTCTAGGAAGCAGGAACTCCCTGTAACCTGTGTCCATTCTCTAGGAAGCAGGAACTCCCGGTAACCTGTGTCCATTCTCTAGGAAGCAGGTATATGTGGAGGTCAGGAGACTCCATTTTTAGGACAGGCACTAACAGGGATCTTTATGTCGCCAGCCACCTGGAAGAGCCACACGTGTGCACACAGGGTCTCTATCACCGCCCTGGGCACACTGTGTCCCCAGGGTCACCTGCATACGCTGTGAAGCTTCATATAGGGAACATGTTCTGAACACACACACACACACATACACACACACACACACACACACACACACACACACACACACAGTGAGGCCAAGGCCCCACTCCTCTCCTGGGACTCTGCTCAGCCCCCTGGGTAGCCGCACAGGAGCCTGACCGGCTGCCCATATGTCGCTACAAAAAGCCTGAAATTGCCACGGGTCTCCCCACCCCCACCCCCGTCCCCAAGCTGCCCCTCCCCCACACGGCCTGCACACAGCAGCAGGTGCTTGGACAAGCCCTGCTAAGTGAGCTAATTATTTCAGGATTTCTCTAATCCACAGACCCAGACATCACCCTTTGTTGTTTTGAAGGGGATTTGGAGATATTCAGGGACCTCTCCGAACAAAATTACGGAGTCGATGTTGATGCCGGCGGCGCTGATGCGGCTGTGGACCTTGGTCCCCTCCCCCTCCATCTGCAAGCCTCCCTCCCCCGGGGCTCCTGTCAATTCCAGCCAAATTCACCGCTAACGGCTCTTGCGGCTGCACGGTGCAGGGGGCCTGCGTTTTAATGAACTGAGGCCGTACTGGGAATGACCACGCACACGCGTCTGAGGACTTCCCAGACCCCATCACCTGGACAAAGGGACTTTTAAAAGAGGCCATCATTACCCAGGGTAGGTGGGTCCCATCTGGATAGAAAAGCCCGTGCTCCGCTTCCTAGCAACATTTTTAAATTTTCACTGGTAGATTTGATCATATGAGCATCAGGGTGTGTTCTTGACAGCCCGAGGATCAGATTTCTCAAGGGCTTCTTTGATTCCATCTAGGACTAGACTCAGGAGACAGAAGAAAGAACCCACCTTATTCCAGGGACAGTTCAAGGTCAGGTCATTCATTCTATGAGGACAATATCTAACTGGCTGGTTTCACCTTGACTATGACTCGTGGAATTACTGTCAGAATTATCTCTAAATGTGAACCATGAGATCTCAGTCTCTTTCCCTCTCTCCCTCTTTCTCTCATTCTCTCTGTTCCACTCCAGTCCCCTCCCCCACGCCCCTTCCCTTCTTCCCATAACCACAATGACAATGAATCTAGAACTTTCCAAGCTCAGGAACATCCAAAGTGAGTCCTGCCTGCATGTCTGTAGGGCACCAAGGGATTCTGGCTCAGTCTGGCCTCTGGCCTCCCTGAAATGGGGATAGACATCAGGGGCTTAACAGTGTTCCCCAAAAGGATATGTTGTCATCCTGACTGCCATCAACATGACCTCATTTGGAAATGGGGGCCTTTGCAGAAGTCATGAGCTGAGATGTCATTGGGATGGGCCCTAATCCACAGGATCGGTGCTCTCGTAAGAGTAGAGATACCATGCTAGGAGGAAAGGGTGGTATGAGGACAGACATACAGACACTGGAGAAGACACAGGTAGAGGCAGTGAAGTCATATTGCCTCAGTCCAGGCATCTTGGATCAAACAAGGTTAAAGAACAGACAAGCCCCCTCTAGTGAGACCCTTACAGGTGCTTAGATTTAAACCCCTGGCATCCAGAGCCCTTAGGGATCGGGTATCAGTCATCTGGAGGCCCCACTGCTCTTCCTGTGGCACACAGGGGTTCTGGGAGCAGGACTTGTAAGGCTGGGCTTGTACTGGGAAGACAGAGTCCTGGGTGTCTATGGGAGACATACTCCAAGACCTCTGGATGCCAGCATGAAGGCTAATACTGAACTCTGCGTGCACAGATGTGTCCCAGCATCCACAGCATTAATTCTGCTAGAGTTGAGGGGAAGGACCACTGATGGAGATTAGAGCTATTGTTAGGGGGATTGGTTCTAGGACCCTCCACAAATACTGAACTCTGCCAATGAGCACGGCCCTCATGTGAAATGGCATGAACAGGAACAGGATCATTGTAATCGCATACTGCATTACAGTGTCTAAAACATGGGACTTTCTATCTCATTGCCAGGCCTGAGGGGCTGACACTGTGGATAAGGAGGCAGCTGGATAGTTTGCTTTACTCCTTGTGGGGACTCGATCCTGCCTCCTGTGAAGAGTGACACCAGTGAGGTAGGATGCAGAGCTGGTCCACATGTTCTTCAGACTCTGTCTACGGCTTCTGTGGCTGCTATGTGGATAAACACTGAAGGTTGTTTATGTTCTCTCTCTCTCTCTCTCTCTCTCTCTCTCTCTCTCTCTCTCTCTCTCTCTCTCTCTCTCTCTCCCCCCGTGTGTGTGTGTGTGTGTGTGTGTGTGTGTCTGTTTTTCTCTGTCTCTCTCTTTCTCACTGTCTCCCTCTGTCTCTGTCTCTGTGTTTCTCTTTCTGTCTCTCTCTGTCTCTGTATCTCAGTCTCACTATCTCCCTTTGTCTGTCTCTCTGTCTGTCTCTGTTCTCTGTCTCTGTCTCTCCCTCTCTCTCCCCTTCAGCAGCTATACAGAGGAGAAACTTTGAGCACATTGTGAATTCTGAAGTCCACATTTCCTTGGAGGGGGGATGTCCTTCAGGGCTACCTGGAATGGATCCAGTTTTCCTTTTTTGATGTTCCTACATAATTTTGAAGTTTTGCCTCCAAATCTCTAACCCCTCCATCGTTGACCCTTCCCCTCAGTTCTAGCAAAACCAGTGTTATGAGGCTCATGCATTTTATTATAGCACTTAGCATTCCTGTGTCACTGTATATGATGGGCCTTCCCAACTACAAAATGATGTCAAAGGCCATGGCACTGCCTTGCCATTCCGTATTCTCAGGACTTAATACCTAACAAGGACCAAAAAGTATTTAGCCAATGAAATACCAGTCACATGGAATAAAGAATGGATAAATGGACAAATAAGTGGAGTAAAAATAAAATGAGGGAAGAGGGGAAGAACTCTGCAAATAGGGGAAATTTTAGAAATTGGGTTGTGTAAAATAGACATAGAAAGAGATGTCTGAAGAGGGAGAAGTTTTTCACAAGGAGGCAAATGAGGTAAGAGGGGAACGTAGCTTGGCAAAGAAGGGGCTTTGGGAGCCACCTGAGCCCACTGCCCCATGCTCACAGCCCATTGCAAAGCACAGACCTGGCATAGACAGAAGCCCCAAGAGAACACCATCCCACACAGGGATCCACACAGGCATGGATGGTTGATTCAGAGTTTATAGCTGGGCACGGGAGCAGCCTTGTGCTAGCCACATTCCTCCTCCCTGTCTTGGGTTCCTTACCTAAAGCATACCTAAAACACAGGTTGTTGATACCACTCGAGAAACAAGACCAAATGAGGCATGCAGGAAGGCCTGAGCCTGTCCTAAGGAAGACTTTGATGTTCTCTACTTTCTTAACCCCCCATTGGCACATTCCTGGCCAGTGGGAGGCCAAATTCAGAAGCACATGCCCTGTGACCTCATACAGAATGAATGACAGTCATAACTGCTATCTATGGCTTCTGATGTCAGCCTCAGACACGGAGGACAGACTGAGAGAAGCTTGTGGCAGACTTCCTGGCACTCTTTAAGGTGGAGCTTTCATAGCTCTAACATTCCAGCCATGAGCAGACATCCCAAAGACATTGTTTTATTCAAGTACAACTCCAGAAAGGCTAAAAGCATTGAGATCAGCAATAAGGAGGAAGCAGATCTGGGTTCTGATACCCTCTGACTCCTGGTGGAACTGCCACCTTCACTTGAAGCTTGCCATGACAATGACTTTGAAACCACGGGAGCCCAAGAAGTCTATATGCATCTCTTTGCATGAGGAGTCCACTATGAAAATTCTCATTATTTCCCACTTCCATGGGGGAAAATGCATTTCCAATTATGTTAAATACATGATTCACATTATTGCTAATATAGGCTATACTTACCTGTTGGCACATTCAATCTGCACTCTCTGAACATCAATATTGCTCCAGATGCCTGCACAAAACAATTTCTATGCTATTGCCACTATTTTCTATTCTTTTTTAAATTTATTCTTTAGAATTTCATAGATGTTCTGTATTTGCATCATTTCCACCCCTTTCTTCCCTCCAACTCCTCCTCTGCCCCCAATTCCTTCTCAAACTCATAATCTATTATTTACAATGATTACATATATATTCACATATAAATTAATAAATACAATCTACTGAGTTCATTTAGCATTACTTATATGTACATATGCGGTTAGTGCTGACCAGAGGGGATTGGATAATCTCTCAAGGGCCTCAACCCTGAAGAAGACTGATTGTCCCTTCTCTCACAATAGCAATTAATTATCTACAGCTCTTTATCTAGGCATCCAGGGATGGGGGCCTTGTGACATTTCCTCCAACCCCATTGGTACGTCAATTGGTTGTGTCATTTTTCTAGTCTTGCTTAGCTAGCCATATTGCTGAGATTTCATGGGTACAACTTCCCTGACATATGTAGAAGACACTACCTCCCAGCACCCATCTTGGTCCCTGGGCTCTTACAATCTTTCTGTCTTATGTTCCAAAAAGTTTCCTGAGCCTTAGATGTAGAGGGTGTGTTGTAGATGTGTCAGTTGGTGCTGGGTACCTCACGGTCAGGGTCAATTGTTCTCTGTGGTTTGACCAGTCATGACTTTTCACTGATGGTCTCCATCTGCTGCAAAAAGAAGCCCCTTTGATGAGTAGTGAGAACTGTGCTTATCTGTGGACATAAGGATCAGTATTTAGGATGGAGTTAGAAGTTATACTAGTTCACAGAAGTAGCAGTGGTAGATTCTCCTCTAAGGTTATAACCCCACCAGCCACAGGGAGTGGATTAGGTTTCCAACACCAAGCATGAATTCCCTCCTATCAAGGGGACTTTAAATACAATTAGACAGCTGTTGGTTACCCCTGGGACAGAAGTGCCACTGGTATACCTTTGATGCTATGGGTATCTGTTGTGGTATATAAGCATTATAGTTGGGTAGAACTATTGATCTTCTTTTCTTTCTTGGAAGCTTATATGGCTCCTTCTGGTACTGTGCAAGCTAGTCCTCCAGAAGGAGGCTTCCAGGTCAATTCCAGCTCAGTTGCTTTGTCCAAAGTGTGTGGTATGTCTTCAGTAATAGGTTCTTACCTTCCATTTCTGGGAACTGATCAATACTGACACTATTTTTCCAAGCAACTAGAAAAAGATTCTGGGAATTCTAACTCATGTGAATCACCTAAAAGTCTGGCTTCGGGACAAGAAGGTTGTCACATAATTTAGGGAGAAAGGAAATGCCTGTGCTCCAGCACTCAGAAGACTAAGGCAGAAAGATCAAGGCCAGCCTGAGCCATACAGAGAGACCTTTTTGAGAGAAAAGTGATGACAGAGAGACTAGGAAAAAGAGGGGGATGCTACCTCTGTCCTGGCTGTCTAATGGCTACTTAATCTAAAATTTTTTTGTGCTTCAGTTTCCTGTTTTATAAAACATAATATCACTCTAAGCCAGGGGTAGGTGGCATGTGACTGTGTTTAGCAAACCCTGTAGAGTGAGGAGGATCCTGGTAATGCTCCCCAAATCTTGGTGAGTGGAGTGGCCTCATTGTCCAGCTGTGTTATTCAGTGAGTGTCACAGCTGCCTTTCTCTGGCTACCACACTGAACTCTGTCCTGGTCAGACTGGGCCTTGTACATGCCCTGCTAGCTGACCTAAACTGTGTTGGGATGAGAGCCATCTCCTGGCTGTGTCAGAGATAATCAAGTCTGAAGTTGAGGTCACGATGCCTCCCTGAGCAACAGACCAAGCCACTGATGTATCAGGTCCCTTGAGGAACCTACAAACACTGAAACTTGCACAAGTCCAAACAAGCTTCTCTCTTCCCCCAAGAATGGATCCTGTTCAATCATGTTCCCAGCTGATGGCACCACAGTGGAATTGACTCCCTGGAAGCCATAGGGCTCACATGTCAATCTGACCAATGTGGTTGGAGTCCAGGAACTCGGTCCTCAGCATTCTGGTGGAGGCAATCGCCTCTCCATTATCTTTTACCCGGAGTCCAAATGTCTAGGCTCATCCTCTCCCACTTGCAACCAACCCTCTTGCTGCAGGTGGAGGTATCTCTGAGAAACCCAAACTTGTCTTCATGTGGCTGTTTTTTGCAGTTCTCACTACCCAGATACCAAGTCCTATGTCAGGTCCCAGACTTGCAGTTAGTCAGTTTCATTTTTGCTGTGCTGGAGATGGTATCCAAGGCCATGCACAAGCCATGCCACATCCCATGACTAACCCTGAGACTTCGTAAAAACTCAGATCAACTTCACGCTGCCAGGGTGTCCTTGATCGTTACTTTCCTAGTCACTGTGACCAAACCCCTGACAAGAAGTGGCTTTCAGGAAGGAGAGGTGTATTCTGGCTCCTCACAGCTTTGAGAGATACAGCCTACTAGGCGGGAGAGGAGGCAGGAGCCTGTGGGTATGACACCTCACCTCCTCATATCTCAATAGTACAAGAAGAGAAGGAGTTTAAATGAAGGACCAGGGTTCATCCCCAGCAACCCACTTCCTCAGGCTAAGCCTCCTGTCCTAAAGGTTCTGTGCCCTCCCCAAATAGTGCCACTGTCTGGAGACCAAGTGTCCATACACATTAGCCTGAGAAGGGGGGCAGGTCATCTTCAAGCCATAACATCTGTGAGGGGCTGTCTCTGCTCTCTGACATATCCACCCCGGTGCACCAACCCAAACACAGCACTGTGTGTTGTCTGTGGATACAGGGATGCTGTCTCTCTATACTTCCCAGACACCATGACAACCAGATCTGTGCCCAAACTATTTAGAAGACAAAAAATAAACAGGAAAGCATTTTCTCCACCAGCCATTGTGGTGGCTATGTATTAATGAGCAGTCCGTTTGTCATGTAGGATTTTTTTTACGCTCCCAGACGTGTCTGTGAAAATCACCTACATGGGGACCAGATGTTGATGGTGACTTCCCTGAAATTGCTGCAGCCTCTTGGTCTTTTAGGAGGTGACCCACTTATCCACACACATGTGGAGGTGCTGAGAGAAAGTGTCAGCCCTCCTGGCATACTCCGGGCCATTCTCAGGTCTGTGGATATCCTCTTGAGCTAATTGTTCCCTTCAGACATGCTTGGAATACTCCTGGCCTTCCTGGTATCCAGCATCAGACATGTTCCCCCATGTTCCTCCCACCCTTTTGCAAGAAGCATGTGTCTCTGCTATGATAGGACTCTGTTGCCTCTTAAACTGACCCCAAACTGCCCTCATTCACTATAACATGGGACTGAACATTGTAAGACAGATAGGTACCATCACTCACCTGTGACCCTCTGTTGAAAGCTTCTGGGATGACAGTGGATCATTCTCAGTCCCTGAGGGCTGCTGTATTTCTATTATGATAGCCACAGAGACACTAGCAATGGTCCAGAGATGTCTCCACAATATCACCTGCACACAGTAGGTACCCAAGAACATTATTAGCAATACTGTAGCTCACCTATAACCTCCCAGCCCTGGACAGTATATTGTATACTGACATGTTTCTGCTGGCCACCAGCTATTGACATCTGCCTTTCATACTTGAACAATTTAATGTGTACATGCATTTATTCTGGTTAATAGTAAGTAAATAAGGACTATATTTTATTAGGGGTTGTAACAACAGTATTAAACTCTCACATATGTATATAAAGCCAGATGTATTAGCTACATATGTTTCCATTCCTATTCTTCACTTCTATAATACTGGGTGAATTTCTAAGGAAAGAAAGATAAAGAAGGAAGAAGGAAAAGAAATGAAAGTGTCTGGCAGACACTTATTTTTAAAAGTCACCTTCCAGTTGAGGAATGGTTCAGTCTCTAAAAGGCTTGCTGTCCAAGTGTGAGGACCCGCATTCGATCCTAATAACCCACTTCGAGAAGCCAAGCACGGTGGCACACACTTGTGATCCCAGCGCTGCAGAGGCAGAGACAGGTGGAGCCCTGGGTTGGCTGGGCAGCCAGCCTGCTCTGTCTGGTGAGCTCAAGACCAGTGACAGACATTGTTTTAACAAAAACAAGGTAGAGAATGCCTGACAAACAGCAGTAAGGTGGACTCTGACCTCCACTTGCATGCATTCATGCTCCAACACTTACACACATACATGTGCGTGCGTGCACACACACACACACACACACACACACACACACACACTCACATACTCACACTTGCTCAATTGCATACTCACACAAACTTGCTCATCCACACACTTGCAAACTCACACATTCTCACACTCACTCATTCACATACATTCTCATTTGCACGTTCATGAACTCACATACCCATACAATCATGTACTCACACTTACATAGTAATATACTCACAATTGCTCATTTGAATACTCAACTTTCACATATATTCACAGGCTCACACACGTACACGCTCTTATACACAGGTACTTGCAAACACATGCTTACACATGCAGTCACACACACACTCATACATATAGTTTCTGCTTAATGTATATTCACTTTCATGCTATCAAAAATCAAACCATAATAAGCCGGAGGCCACCAGGTTACCAATGCTGATTCTTTGATAGAGGGGAGACGCCCAAGAATATGGGATTTTCTATGTAAAATGTTGTTTGATGTACAATCTGATGTGTGATTATACCACCTTTAAAAATGCTGCTTTTTGAAGTGTTTAATTACTTGAGGAAATGCTTAGGTGATGCACACAAACTTATTTGCACACCTTGATGTCAAGAAAAGTTCTACAGGAGGAGCTGAACAAAGGGCTAACAATGATGACAGTGTCCCCTCACTGCACAGTGGAGGACAGCTGCTTTTACCTTCTTAAAAGCAAACCCTACAATGTTTGAACATTTCCCAGTAAACATATATAATAAGGTGCTCTGAAAATTGGTCTTAAAACTAAAGAAGCCTAGCACTGGATTTTCTAGATTTTGTCTTCTTCATCTCCCTCTTGTGATGTGTCCATAAGTTCAAAGGATAAGTCATTAATCTCCTCCCCCAGATAAAGACTTAGTTTTAAAGCAACATGAGAGCCATAAACAGGAGGCTCTGAAGTTCCTGGGAGGGTGGGAGGGTCTCTCACAGCCAACAAAGTGGGCTATCCAATGAGAGGATGGAGCGTGTCAGCATATCTGAAGAGATGCTGATCTGGACTCCATCTCAAGAGGGAAATGAGTCGGCGACATAGTGCTGAGGAACCCTTGAGCCTAACCCTTGGTGGCCAAGAGGAGAAGGTCTCTTCTCTTCCCTTCATCTGCATGGTGTGTAGACTTCAGAGTCCACCAGCTCCTCTCGGTCCTTTTCAAGCTGGAAGCATCCGGTATCACATCAACAGGCAGTTCCTCTGTTCAATGCGATGCTGACGTGTCATGCAGCACCGGATCCTCGGACCCTCTCTCCTGCCTCTGCATTCTTCCTGGTGGGCTGAAGTATCATTCCTGGCTGATAAACCCTCAGGTTCTATCCACAGCCATGACTCCTTTGGTAAACCCCCGATTTGTTTCCACCTGATGCTCTTCAGTGATTATAATGGCGAATTTCACAAGAAACTCAAATTTTAAATAAAAAAAATGAGAAGGCCTGACTCCCCAATTCCCTGGCTCAGGATGCCTCCCATGGACATTCTCCTTGGTAAAATTGGGACTTGCTTGTATTTTCTAGGTAAAGAGAACTGAGAGCCATAGACCATTAGGTATGCGAACCATACTCAACATGTTCTCCCTGGGAGAGAAGGTGATCCAAAGGACTCAGAGAACTTCTGGAACTTCTGGAAGCTGTGCCTTTACATCTCCTCAAAGCCACAAAGTGAACCCTATGGTCACACCCTGTTGCCCTCACAGAGGACTCATGCAGAAGTTGAACAAGCTAGTCATCCCTTGATACAATAGCTCAAGCTAGCAATGGGGCCTCTCAGAGAAATGGTACATCTCATCCAATGGCAGGGGACCATCTGCTTGTCTCCTCTGCTCTGACTGTGTGGCCACCCAGGTAGGATGAGAATGTCCAAAACAAGGAAAGCCAAAAGGTTGGCTTGTCTATTTTGGCCACTCACCAAGTCAGCCAAACACAGAAGTGTTCTTGGTTACATGGGAAGCAAAGGTGTCCTATAGATGTAGTTGTCCTGGTCCTGCCTGGCTCACAGTCAGGACAAATCTCTCTCACCCACCAGTCCCACAGCCACTTAGACTCAACCAAGTAAACACACAGAGACTTATATTGCTTACAAACTCTATGGCTGCATCAGGCCTCTTGTTATCTAGTTCTTATATCTTAAATTAACCCATATCTGTTAGTCTATAAGTTGCCACGTGGCTCGTGGCCTATTGGTACCTTACATCTTGCTTTTCATGGTGGCAGCTGGCAGCGTCTCTCTGCCTCCGCCTTCCACTTCCCAGAATTCTTCTCTCTGCTTGTCCCGCCTATACTTCCTGCCTGGCTACTGGCCAATCAGTATTTTATTTATTAACCAAACAGAGCAACACATTTAATATACAGAACATCCCACAGCAATGCCCTAGTCAGAAATGGAGTTGCTGGCAGCCCATGCTAAGCTTCCATCAAAACTCTCTGGCTGGTGCCCACAGGCTCTGGTTTAACCCACACACTGGTGAAGAATTATTCCACAATTCAGAAAAGCAGATAGCAAAGTCAAGTCAGTGTTTTCACGGCCCCAGAAGGGATGAGGGTCACTGGGCTCCCAAGGTGAGGCAAGGCCCTCGGCACCTGATTAGTCACATTTTGAAATAGGATAGCATCCTCAGCTGCCAACCAGGAAAAGAAAACCTGGAGCCCTGCTCCCAGGGAAAGTATCCTCACACAGGCAAGTGGGTGTATTTCTCTCTTTGGTCCAAAGCAATTGGAATTTGGTATCTTTTCCCTTGCCTGGTGGGAGCTCAGGATCGGCATGCCCATACAGTAGCAGAGCTGCTGCTTCGAGTCATGTTTAGGGAGACACAGATAACCTCCCTATCCATAGTCAAGGAGTCCCCAACATGTTGGAATTACCTGGATAATGACAGACCTTGGGACCATCTGACAGCAGAAACCTGACTTCACCATCACTCTCTTGAGTTCTATAGACAGGGTACCCGGGGTCTAGGGAGAGTCACTGATCAAAGCCACATGGGGGAGTCAGTGAGATAAACAACCGAGCACCATACTCCTGGGTCCTTGGGTACTCAAATGCAAGCTGCTAAAGGACAGGTGGATTGCAGAGCATGTAGTTAGAACAAAGGGCTTTTCTGTATCAGAAAACCTTGACCTCTATGAGGTCAAAGTTAAAACCTTCCTTTTGTTTAGACAGAAAAGGGGAAGTGATGGGGAATGTCTTTCTATAGGCTGTGATTATGTGTTGCTCTGATTGGTTGATAAATAAAGCTGTTTAGCCAATGGCAAAGCAGCTTAGAGGCAGGTGGAAAATCCAAACAGATAGACAGGAAGAGAAAAGAGAGGCAAGGCAGATGCCAGACGCCACCCAAGGAACAACATGCCAGCAGACCGGTAAGCCTCGGCCACGTGGCAACTTACAGATTAATAGAAATGGGTTAACTTAAGATATAAGAGTTAGATAGCAAGGAGCCTACCATGGCCATAGTTTAAGAATAGTATTAGCCTGTGTGTGTTTGTTTGGGTCTGAGCGGCTGCAGCATGGGTGGGTGGGAAAGATTTGTCTTGACCACGGGCCAGGTGGGACACGAGAAAGCTTCAGCTACCGGGCGTTGCACCAACCACTTCTTCATGTTGTCTCACTTCATCCCCAGAAGTCCGACAAGGGAGGTGCCATTGCTCCTGGTGGGCTACTGACCTGGGTAAGGCTTTACACAATAACCATGACTTGAAAAGGCCACCAACAGTAGCTTGGCCTCCGGGAGAATGCCACGTGTTCACACACCCACAGGAACAAGGTGTCCCCAGCTGTCACAAAAGACTGAAAACAGTCCAGTGGAGCCCCAGTGGACCGCTGCAGCCATCAGAACACTGGCCCTCCACGGAGCAGGCAGATGTTCCGTGTGGCTTCCCACAGAGGGAGCTTGCAGGGACAGCCTACTCTTCTGAAAATTGCAGATGAGAACCTCATCTGTGAGGGTTCTGTGACCATCTGGTGGTGGGAGTCCCCATCAGCAGGAACAGCCACCATGGCTCCTGTGTGACAGGGCTGACTTGTGTTCTTGGCCCATCTTAGACAAGCAAAGATGAGACACAGTGAAAGTTAAGGCCAGCATGACAGATGCCTTTGCTGGTCCAGCCCCTTGCATCTTTCAAGACCCAAGAGTGGGCCCCACAGTCCCTCCCTCACCCTTCCATCCTATTCTGAGGGTCTGCAGCTGTCTTAGTCAGAGACACCATGACCAAGGCAACTCTTATAAAAGGAAGCACTTAATTGGGGCTTGCTTACAGTTTCAGAGGTTTAATTTATCAACATCATGGCAAGGAAGGATGGCAGCACCCAGGCAGCAGGGGCATTATAGAAATAGCTGAGAGCTATATCCTGATCCACTGGCCAAGGGAGAGACTCTAGCCTTGTCATGGACCTTTGAAACCTCAAATCCCATCCTCAGTGACACACTTCCTCCAACAGGCTACTCTTCCTGACACTTTCAAAGAATGCTACTCCCTGTGACCAAGCATTCAAATCTACTGGCCTATGGAAGCCATTCTTATTCAGATCACCACACCAGTCATTGCCAAGGTGCTGCTGTAGATGCATGAGAAAGTATCCTCTCTGACCCGCAAAGCGCTCACAGGGTGGCCTCTGTACAACCCGAGAATCTTGCAGCATTTTCTAGTAATCCTGCCATGCAGACACTAGGTGTCTGGAAGCTTTGGGACACATCCTGCCTGGTTCTTGCTTAGTGAAAGAGACATGAAGAGGCTCTGAGCTAGGGCACGTGGATGCATATCAGGATCATGATGATTTTGTGCCATCCCTCAGACAGTTTGTGTGAGCCATGGTTCTCCCCACACAGAACAGACTAAGCTTCTCTAGTTGGTTTGGGAGTGACTTTCTTGTCAGGGGAGTCAGTATTCAGCCTGACCTTTCTAAAACGAAAACACCATGCTTATGTGAGCAAAGCCATTCTGAGCCTGGGTTTTCCCAGGCTGCCCCACATCCATCACCCCTGTCTCTAAAGATGATCCCCACAGGGCTGGTGACTCCGAGAATCCAGTGCGTATCTTACTGGTTGTGAGAAGGGACGCCCGGCATCTTATCACAGATTGCAGAACTTGGATCCTCAGGTCCCAGCTGAGAGAAGTAATCAGTGAATTCAGAAGGGCGACAGTGGCCAATCGCGGTGTCTTCCCAGCATCTGTCCCCCAAGTCCTTCCTATCAGGCTCCAGCTCTCCCCGCTGACAGAAGCCGTATCAGTTCCTGCCCAGGGATCAGGACGACACCTCGATACAGCAAGTCTCCCCTGAGACAGATGACAGGAGTGGAAGTGAAGCTGTCAGTGTTTGCTGCATCCTGACTCCACACAAAGGAAGGTTTGAGCAAGCATCACCTTCCCAAACGCTTACCGAGAATGTCTACTAGCCAGAGCTTCCAGGGAGTGACAGTCAGGTCTCTATGGTAGGTACCGTCACATCATCATTTGCAGACGAAGATAGTGAGGCATGAGAGGCTGGGTAACTTGCCCCTGATCACACAGTGCAGCAGGTGCAGGCAAGGCTGGGCAATGACTGAGTGTCCCTACCACACCACGGCACATCTATGCCTGAGGGGTGTGCTACACTCCTGCCTGCCATCGTGTACTTGTGCCACATGCCGTGTTCATCAGCCCCCTCCCCCGATCATTAGAACAGCTCCATGGGGCAGGAAAAGGGATCCAGGCACCAGAGTATGGTAGAGAGCAACATTAAACCCAAATGAACAGGAACCGGTAAAAGGAAAAACACGGCCTGTGAGTTATAGGGAATGGCACCCAGTGCCTGGAGGAGCAGCCCTCTGATACACAAGGTGACCACACACACACACACACACACACACACACACACACACACACACCACAGGAAATATGCGCTGCAGGACCCACACAGTATGCTGGAAGACCCACACTGCAGGGCTGTTGCTCAAGTTCCTTCCCCCAGGGGAGACATAAACAATGTCTACCCCTCTTTCTACGGTCTCAATGACAAATAGAGGTATGATTCCACCAAAATGCACTCTGGGGGACAAATGAGTTTATTGGGCTTCCTTACAGAGTAGTGGGTGAGGGGCCCACAGAAATAGTCACACTGAGAGATCTGCACCCAGTGAGGGTGATAGCTCCCCCATGGCCACAGAGACGGAGGCCTACCTCCCTAGTCCTTCCAAACTATATACTTCTAGCCCCTCCCTGAGGCCACCTGCAATGGGAATGCAAATGCATAGATCTGTTTAGGGGGATTTCTGGATACTGGGTAAGGGTCGTATAGCCTCTTCTGTATATCTTTTGGCGAGCAATGAGGAAACATGATTAGTTAATGGGCCTGGTTAGGATGATCTTTTGCAAGTGAGCATAGGTGAACTCATAAAAATAGTGGCAGTTTGGCTTGTGGGATAATCCTGTCTAACAAAGGAACACAGATCAGCTCCCACCAGGGCCGGGGCATGTCAGCTGCCCATGAAGGGGCTCAAATCCAGTTTGGGAGGTTGAAATGTTCTATGAAGAATGATGGTGGAAGTGGATACACAGCTACATGTTATCACACTTTAAATACTGGACTTTACTATCTGAAAATCACACTCAATTAACCCAAATCCAAAAAGTGTATTGCCTGACCTGGTCTACTATGTATCGCTCAGAGAGTTAAGCCTTGGGCTCTGGACCATGGAGTCTTTCAAAGCATCCAGTAGGAACCTGATCTCAGGGCACTGTGTTGTTCAGCCTCATGTGTTCCAGGGGGCACTGGGAATTTCTATTTGTTCAGTCATTTTCAGCCATATATTGTGCAGCCTTGTGGTTAGCAAAATTTTAAGTGGGGAGACTTTTCTAGACCTGGATCTCACACACTGCAGTGGATCAGAGGGCCCGCTGTGGATAGATACGTGGGGACGCCAGTGGCATTTCTGAAGAGGATGTAGACAGAGGGAGTGAGCATCTCCTCACAGGAGTCCTTATTAGCATTCTCATCAACACCTCCACGTGGATTAGCGAGGATCCCATGTTCCCACAAGGGACCTGCTTGTATTGAAGGAGGCAAAGCCGGGCTCTGTTTACACTCTGCCTTGTGCATTCACAATGAACTCCATTCGCAGAATGGCATGTTCGCCAGCATGAGGAGGGTGCTCTCCCTAGATCCAAGGGAGAAACCACAGCACTGAGTCCTAAACACCTTTGCCGTGTTAGTGAAAGTGCAAGCATAGTGTCCCTCCCACATTCGTAGGAACACAGTGTAAATCCCCATTGTTCTCACATCAGAGCGAGCTAGTTAGAGGATACCCCTAGTAATCAGAGGGGAAAAGTCGGCTTCAGACTCTCCCCACTGTCCTGGTTCCAGAGGACAAAGAGCTCAGTTGTTGCCAATTCCCACAGCCATTACTCTAAGTCAAGAGCAAGACTATTGGCTGGGTATCTGTTTTATGGGCATTCATTCCCTGTGCTGTTATTAACCCTCAAGTATCTGTAACAATCCCCATCCCCATTGTCACACAGGCAGACACTGCAATTGGAGATCGGGGGACTGGTTTCTGAGACCTGCCCAAGGTCATGATGGAGGCAGAGTCCGTGATTTCTAGGTAGCAGCATTCACCCTGAGCTCTCTGCACCCTCCGCTGAGCTTCAGGACAACCCTGTAAGCTATGACATATGGCAGAGAGATCGTCTCTACACCAGAGCCCTGTGTCTTCTGCAACACGACACAGAACTGACACTGCTGGCCGTGGGTTGCCGACATCTGGGACAATCTTCTAGCCCCCTTGTTCCGCATGGAGCTGCATGATTCATTTCTGGGAATGGAAGAGAGCAGAGATGATGTGTGTCAGTTCCTGGCGAGGCTCTTGAAGCGTGGGTGGGACTTCTCCCCATGTTCCTTCTCTTTCCACCCACAAGCAGAGGCCTCATGGGTCCTTGGGCCAGCATAATCATGAGATAGAAGGGTCAGCCTCAGCTGCCAGCCCACACACTCACATGGACTCCTAGCAAGCCAAAGATGGGTTTATGGTGCCAAGTGCTTTTATAGCAGCTGGCTCCTCCTAGTGAACCTTGGGCTACTTCACCCATGTTACAAAAACCAAAGACCAGAGAGGTAAGCCCAGTGTGGGTTCTTACTGAACATCTCCTCTTCCAAGCCCTCTCTCTCAACCCCCTGGCCTCCTTCGGAGATCCGAGTTGGCCGATTCGCCCACTGCAGAAACCTGGAGTCAAGACAGGACTCCACCTCTAGAGGGAGTTAGCCCCACCCCCACACCAAGAATGGTGGGACCCCACAGGATGAACAAGGTGCCCCCGGGAGGCTCAGGGTCGGTGACTATGATGCCTCACATGGCAGCAGCAGAGTCTACCCTGCCTCCAAAAGTAGTCATGTTGTTTGCCAGCTCCCCTGAGACCAGCTGGGTAGCTAGAGCTTCTCCCATTTGTCTTCCCAAATGGGAATTATGCATTTCTACCTGACCATAGGATATTTTGCACCCAGATACTAAAGCAGCTCAGCCCTATTGCTACAAGAACCCACCATGAACCCTCGTTCTGAAGATAGTGAGCAGGCTGTGGGCCCAGGGAGCAGTATGGGACCTCCAGAGGTAAATGGGAAGGAAAACCAGATTCTTCTACAGTTCTGCTTGGCATGCATCAGGCTCTCAGAAAGTATTTGTTAAATATGCAGGTTTCATTTTAAAATGAGGAGCATGGCTGGGATGTGGGCCACTGGTCAAGTGCTTTGCTTAGAATGTACAAGGCACTGGGTCTGATCACCAGCTGGAGAGAGATACAGATGGGAGGGAGGGGAATAATTTGATCACTAAATGAGGGCATCCAAAAATTATACCCACCATCACTACCATTCCATGAAACAAAATATTTTACAAACCAACGAAATAGAAAGACTGGGCCTGTAGCTCAGCTGGTAGAGTACCTGCCTAGTAAACATGAAGTCCTGGGTTCCATATCCAGCACTACATAAAACAGGCATGGTGGGAACACCTGTAGTCCTTGTTCTCATGAGGTAACAGCAAGAATATCAGAACCCAAGCTCATCCTTGGCTACTGTCCTGGTTAGTTTCAACTGTCAACTTGACGTGGCCCAGTGTCACTGGGGGAGCCTCGATCGCAGGATCAGCCTATGGGCATTTCTGTGATTGTCTTGTCAATTGATATTGGAGGGTCCAGCCCACTGTGGGTGGCACCATCCCTAGACCGGTGGTCCTGGGCTGTATAATAAGAAAACCAGCTAAACAGGAACCTGGGGGCAAAGGGAAAGGAGTGTTCCTCCATGGTTTCCGCCTGAGTTTCTGCCCTAACTTCCTCAGTGCTGGACTGTGACCTGGAAGTGTGAGGTGAAATAAACTCTTCCCTCTCCTACATTAATTTTGGTCATGGTATTTATTAGAGCAACCCAAAGCAAACTAGAATGGTTATACAGTGAGTCCAAGGCCTGTTGGAACTCCATGAAAACCTTTTCCAAAAATCAAAAATACCACCACCACCACCCAAAAATAAATAAAAAGAAAGGAAGGAAGGAAGGAAGGAAGGAAGGAAGGAAGGAAGGAAGGAAGGAAGGAGAGAGAGAGAGAGAGAGAGAGAGAGAGAGAGAGAGAGAGAGAGAGAAGAAAGAAAGAAAGAAAGAAAGAAAGAAAGAAAGAAAGAAAGAAAGAAAGAAAGAAAGAAAGAAAGAAAGAAGAGAGGAAGAGAGGAAGAAAGAAGGAAGGAAGGAAGGAAGGAAGGAAGGAAGGAAGGAAGGAAGGAAGGAAGGAAGGAAGGAAGGAAGGAAGGAAGGAAGGAAGGAAAAAGGAAATGAAAGAGGAGGAAATAATGTCAAAATACCCTTTGCAGGCATGCTCTGGACACTCTGAGCAACACACACCTTATGTGTGTTTTCCTGGCTGTCCCACAGTGGTGACTTCTTGGAGGCTGCCACAGGCTTGTGCCCCTGTGAACAGAAGTGTCAGGTATTGGAGAGTTGGTGCAGACTGGGCCCTGGCTCTGCCTTCCCTTGCTTTGTGTCTTTGGCCATCAGCTGCTGTGCCAAGTTCCACTTCGGCAGCTCTGGAATAGGAACCCCAAGGAGACTCTTCATCCTTCAGCACCACTGTGAGGTGGATGTCCTCAGAGCACCACCCGAGGACACCTGCTGTGGCCCTGGTTTGGCCTTCAGGAATCAGAGGCTGTGGAGAAAGTGGGAAGCTTTGTGTGGAGATGGTGTAGCTTAATAGCTCAGCCCTCTCCTTCCCAAGGTACAGCTGCATTAGGCAGGCCCTGCTGTGTGGACCACACGTCCTCACTGACACAGGGCGACTACTCCGTCAGCCCCCCTCTTCTGCCATTTTCTCCAGTGGAGGATTGAAAAGATTCAGGAGAATGCCTACCTACTTCAGTTAATCAGCGCTCCTCACCTCCCCATTGGTGTGGTAACTTAGACCTCCAGACTAGACCCGGTTCCCTGCTGTGCCACATGGAGGGAGCTGGTGAGGAGCCTTGCACCAGATCAGCAGCACATATGAGCCCAAGTTACAAATGGTATACCAAGCCAGTGTTAACTATTATGAAAAACACAGCTAATAAAATCAGGTCCAAATGCCTGCCTAGTCCACACAAGTTCTCTATGGGACTCAGGAGAAGAGTCTCGTGACCCTTGGAAGCC
Source organism: Peromyscus maniculatus bairdii (assembly GCF_049852395.1). Lineage (NCBI taxonomy): Eukaryota > Metazoa > Chordata > Mammalia > Rodentia > Cricetidae > Peromyscus > Peromyscus maniculatus. The sequence continues at coordinate 36,821,886 of NC_134873.1, read as the reverse complement.
CTGCTTGACCTCCCACAGCCTTTCTGGTTCCCTCTTGACCGCTTGCTCCCGGCTTCTGTTTCTCACACAGTACACACTCCTCCCTCAGAGTTATTGTCTTTCTTAGTCATCCACACGGCTTGACTGTTCACTTATCTAATGTCCTCACTAAATGTCACCTTCCAGTAAAACTATAGTTGGCCACATCCCCCCAAACTCCCTATAGTCTCCCCTTGCTTAGTTTTTTTTCCTTAATACCCATTTCCATCTAATAAAACATACAGTTTACTTAAATATTTTATCTGATGTCTTCCTGTGGTAGGATATTGTCTCCAATAGTGAAGTGTGTGTATCTATCTGTATTTCAAATCTACATTCTGAGAACCTAGAGCAATATCTGTGTCACAAAGGGGCTCAATGGCCCCTCGATGGATAAATGAAGCAGGGTGTGTAGGCAAATATCAACTAAGGGATGGAAAATGTTACAGTGTTTGCGTTGAACCTGCCAAGTAAGTTACCCTACAAAGAGAGCCCATTGCAAGAACTGTTTCAGGACAGAGAGCTCAGGCACCTTAGAGAAGGCCAGGGGCATTAGAATAATAGCAGGTGGGAATGAGAACAGGCAAGGAAAGCCAAATTCCTTCCTCAGCTTGTGGAAGGATCTGGCTGTGGCTTCCCACAGCTGGAGCTAGGCTGACATCTAGCTAGACTGGGCCTGCCTTCCTCTAGCTCCCAGAAGGTCTGAGTGCTTCACAGTGGTGTGAATGGAGATGGGGGCACAGTTCCTGGAGGTTTCCAGACCATCCAACCACAGCTTGTGCTGGCAGAAAGGCTGGTAGCACAATGGAGTGTCCGCTGTCTCTCCATGGAAGCTGTGATTTACAAGTTAGTCCCAGTCCCTCATTTTACCAACAGTCACTCACATAGCATTCAGAAATAAAGCCCTGGCAATCAGTAGAGTGTCCTTTGGGGCTACTGTGGCTACTCTTGGTTAAATTGCTACTGGGCCTCTTATCTCCTTGGTACAAATCCATACCACATTTGAAATGACACCTTCAGGTCTGCCACAAGAATTACATCCACCTTTTTTTCCCAAGCAAATTGGTTGTACAGGCTTTTGAACTTGTGGAAGAGAAAGAGAAACTGGGAGCAAAGGGGTCAGTATTTTGAGTACCTTCTATGTATCTGGCATGGAACTAACTTTATATTGAAATCTCAGGCTTCTGCAGACCCAATGTACAGGGAGAGATTCAGAACTTGTGTTGGTCCCTCTTCCATTGTGATAATGAAATACAGAAGTCTGGGTGAATTATTTTAAAAGACTTATTTTAGCCCACCATTTTGGAAGCCTATTAAGCTTAGCAAGGACCTCATTGATGACATCATATCATAATGGATGACATCACGGCAGGAACATGTGAGAAAAGGAGAGCGCACATGGTGAGATGGTACATGGAGCAGCCTTATATCTTTACAACAACCCTCCACAGGGGGAAAAAACTCAGACACCTCCAAAAGTACCTTCATCCCTTCTGAGGACATGATCCCATGATCCCATGACCTAATGACCTCCTACTAGACCACATCTCTGAAAGGTCTCCATAGCAGGGCTACATTTTCAACACATGAATCCCAGGGGGATACACTCAAGCCACATTCAAACCATGGCAGAGGCCCAGAAACAGTGACAATGTGTGTTAGTTCCTCTCCTGCTGCTGTGATCAAACACCATGATCAAGGAAAGTTACAGAAGAGAGAATTCACTATGGCTTGTGGTTCCAGAGGGAGAAGAATTCATCATGTGGAACTAGAAGAAAATCATCCGGAGTGAGGTAACCCAGGCCCAGAAAGACAAACATGGTATATACTCACTCATAAGTGGATATTAGGTACAAGATAACCAGGCTGCAATCCACAGCCACAGAGAGGCTAGGTAACATGGAGGGCCCAAAGAGGGACTCATGGATTTCCCTGGGAAGGGAAAATAGATGCCATCTCCTGGGTAAACTGGGGGCAGGGGCAGTGAGGGAGCAGTTGGGCAGGCTAGGCTGGGGAGGCAGGCTGGGGGCAGGGCAGAAAGAGACATTTTGATGAGGGAGCATTTCAGGGGTTATGGGGAAACCTGGTGCTGGGGAAACCCCCAGGAATCCACAAGGATGACCCCAGATAAGACTCCTAACAATAGTGGAGAGGGTGCCTGAACTGGCCATCTACTCTAATCAGGCTAGTGACTATGTTAATTGTCATCAGAGAGCCTTTATCCAGTAACTGACAGAGCAGATGCAGAGATCCCCAGCCAGGCACTGGGCGGAGCTCCTGGAGTTGTGCTGAAGAACAGGAGGAGGAATTGTATGAGCCAAGGGGGTCAAGGTCATGACGGGGGATCCCACAGAGACAGCTGACCCGAACTTGTGGGAGCTCATGGACTCTGGACCAACAGTTAGGGAGCCTGCATGGGACCGACCTAGGCCCTTTGCATGAGTGTGACAGTTGTGTAGTTTGGTCTGTTTGTAAGGCTCCTAGCAGTGAGTCTGTCCCTGGTGCTAACTAGGGGAGACTACATCCTCAGGTGAGACAAACCCTTCAGAATGTGAAGGTTCAGAGTCCTCAGCCTCATATCTCCATCCCAAGTTAAAGGCTCCTTTTTTTTTTTAAACCAAGCTCTGCCCTTACTGTACCCCCTGACATCCTCCGAGGCTGGGGCTTGAACTTTGACTGTGGTTTAGCTAACATTATAAGGAGGGATTAGGTTTGATTTTCCACAACTTGAGTTCTGTGGCTGCTGGAGAGGAAGAATTTCTTCCAGGGCACACTTACAAGCCCGTAGACTATTTAGGCACATTGGGAGCCAATTAATTTTTTATTGAGCTCATGCTTTTCTGATGTCCGTGTGGAGCTTCTAGGAGCATCCAACATTGTTATCTTCCTTATTTATCCACAAATGGTCAAAAGTTTTATACACGGTCGCTAAATTTCTTCTTCCCCACAGTAAGCTCTTTAAATATTTCTAACCACAGGCTTTCAGCCCATGAGTCTGGATGTCTTACCCAATCTGGTGCTGGGGTCCTGGGACCCCTAAACAGCTGCTGGTCTTCATTCTACGTCAGAATCCTGAAGATGTTAGATCTCATACAGACAGCAGCACAACAAATGAACCAGCCTGCAAGAGGGAGGGCAAGCAGGCAAAAAACAAAGTTGCCTACTTCAGTGTCCAGAAGGTGTGGTCAGACTTTGAGTAGATCTTCCTGTTTTAATAATCGGATTAAAGAAATCCCTCACAGGGATGCCTGGCAGCTTGAGTTTTAGTTGATCACAAACACAGTCAAGTTGACAACGAGGATTAGCCATCATATGGTGCTAATCATCCACTTCAGTACAAACCTCCTGACCTGTTTGGTCTACAGTCACACAGCCTCTGTCTAGTTCCTGAGACTTCTAGACATCAGATATACTCACGATGTGTGACTCCTGGCTGCTACGACAGCTCTGTAGAGCCAGGGAGGGATCACCTATACTATGTGCATATGACCACAGCTCCTGAAATGTACGCAGCAGGCATTTGTCAGGATCCATGGTGACTTGAAAGCTCAATATGGACTAGACTTGGGGGTCTCTTAAATTGTCTCATCACTTGTAGACCTTAAATGCAGACTCCACAGAGACTGCAGCATGTCACCAGCAACCCAGACAGAAAGCCACCTTTCACTAGATGGTTGGGTCCACCCACAGAGCCTCTATTTCTGGAAATGACACCGAACAAGGGAATGGAGCCTGCTTGGTGCTACAGGAAGATGATGCACAGGAGAGGTGAAGAAGAGGAGGGGGGGGCTGATCTCCAGATCACTCCCACCCAAGCTCTGCAAAATGGGACTGTGTATCCCTGGAACTGCCAGCTCATCTGACAGACAGGGCAGCAATAGCGCCCACCTCAGCCTACGTTCTGGGGCTGCTGGGGGGATTACAGTGAGGTAACAGGGTCTCCAGGCTGCCCTCCCACCCTCACTGTCCTGCTTGCCAGATATTTCCAAATGCTGCTCCTTCCCTGAGACCCACCTCTCTGCAGGGGAAGGCTCACCCATGCCTCATACTTCATGTCTGAAGATCCCCAATCTTCCAGAAGCTCGGGCCACTGGCCTTGTGAGTCTATGACTCTCCTTTTATGAAGGGCCAGAGGAGCCATGTTGACCAGACAAGGGACTTCCTCCCAGGAGACTGCCATCTGCCACCACCACCTTGCCTGTGTGCTCTCTACTATGAAAGCTAGCAGTTTTACAGAATGTTTCACTGGTGGAAGAGCCTAACCCAGGGACATTTCTCTACCTTACAAGGCCAGGTGCCCCTGTGTCACTCAGCAGGTCTCCATTCTCTGCCTCTGGGTGGCTCAGGTCACGCCTCTGACACACATCAGTGCATCTTTGTTGGCAGTTGCCAAGTCTAGCTCCCCAGATGTCAGAGTGGTGTCTCCTGAGTCATTCTGAAATCATCTCCAGCTGAGTCATTTCCTAGAGGGCTGGTGTCCTCAAGACCCCTCTGGAAAGTGGTTGTAACTGGCTGAACCATGTTTCCCTACCACCTTCTCCCTCCCCTACATGGCACACCCACAAGGTATGTCTACACAGGTAAAGGCAACTAACAGTTCTCATTGGCTACCATGGCTACTTTATGGCCTTGAAGTACAGAAGGAGGCTAGGATGTCAGCTAAACTGAAGGCTTATGGGTAATTGGGAGCCCAAGGCATGCCCTTTGTATAGAAGAAGAGAGCCTAATACACCCAAAGATATTGCTTCCTTTCAAAAGAATGAGCCTTACTTCCTTGGGCCCTTCCCATTGCCATATTCCATCCATGTCCTGCCTTCCACCCAGCTCACGATGTAGCCAGGACAGGACGCCTTGTCACTGATGACTTCACCCTCTATTGCAAGGTCCTAAACAGCCAACAGCTAAACTGAGATGGACAGGTAGGCAGGACCCAAGGAATTGCTTCCATCACTGTACACAGCCACCAGCCAGCATGGTTTGCTAAATGAAGAACGAGATCTGTGTTCAAATCTATGATAAGATATTGACAGCTGTGAGACGATAGAGAGGTCCTGGACATCTGGACAACATCTGGAAATGGAAAAAAAACACAACACAGAAGAGGGCTGGACAGAGCTGAAGGAACATCTGGAAAGATGGAGGGCACAGTAGATGTTAAATCCAGATGCCCACTCCAGAGGGACACATTCCAAGGCCCCAGTAGAGGAACCACACCAAGGGTGACACGGGACACTACTTACACCAATTTTTCCTTGCAAATACATACATACGATAAACTTTATTCTATCACCAAAGGGCAGTAAAACATTAGAGGCAACTTGTCATGAAACTCAACAACCTTAGCCTAGGAGTTTTTTCCTTCCATGCTAAACTGAAAGCCTAAAGGACTCACTTCCTAGGTCTTCTGTAGGATACCCACACTTTCAGCAGCATTACTATCAGCTTTAGGACCAACATTAAGTAAATAAGGGTTTTATAAACCTAACCACTGAGGCCTCCTCAGTTATCAGATGACAAGCAGGAAGGGGAGGTATAGAAGGAGAGCACACCGGGAAAAGGACTAATGGCAAGATTCCATCCCTCCGCTCAAACAGCCTGAAATTTAAAACTAGGAAAGTGTTTACTTCTGGAGTTTCCTATATGGTATTTTGGGGAGAAGCTGCCATTGGGTAACTGAAACCACAGAAGTTAGCGCTCAGGAAATGAACTGCAGGAAGCCATGACTGGGGCGGGGAGACTGAAAATCATGGACAGAGGACAACAGCGGACCATGGAGACAGGACTGCAGCAGACCATGTTTCATTGCCTAAGTCAGCCTTTAATTGTCCTCCTGATCGTGTGCCCTGCTACACATGCAACATAAATATAAAGCCATCTCTTAACTCTAGAGATTTGTGGATGTGAGAAACGAGGTGTTATAGGTGTAAGAACTGGATTCCTCCCCCATGAGTGGAAAACAAGGATTTACACAGAGATCTTTTCAGGATGGGGCTTGGGGAGTCTTAGAGAGGATAATTCTTCAGGCAGTGACAGGATAGAAGTTCTTCCCTGATATACCATGATCCCCAAAGCATACAGAAAGACAGACAGACAGACGCACGCACGCACGCACGCGTACTCGGACAAAGTGGTGGCATTCTGAGCCCCCTGATGTCTGATTCTAGGCGGCCAGTGGCAGTGAACAGCACCAAGCACAGACAGACCACTGCAGGACAGCTGACAAGTGCTGATAACAAGGGCTATGTCCAAGATGGCAACTACTCCGGTTCTGCACCCCAATGTTCCAAATCGAAAATAGGCCCCACAAATAGCTGACCCCTGGTTAAGGCTCAGAGTCTTCAGGTGACTAGGGTGGATGAGGCACCCAAGGCCAACAGGTGACCTTCACCATGGATATGACATTCCAGAGCGACAGAACTGGAGCTTGGTGGTGCAGACCTTTAATCCCAGCACTCGGGAAGCAGAGGTAGGTGGGCTTATATGAGTTTGAGGCTACTCTGGTCTACACAGTAAGAGTCAAAACTGAGAGACTGAGAGTACTGAACCAGTGGCCCACAGACCTTCTGTACCCCACTCATTAAGCACCTCTGCCAGCTCTACCACCTGGTTCTGTGCAGACAGGTACAGACCGTCCCTTACATCCTGGAAGGAGAGAGGGGAGGGCAGTCCCTTTTGGAGCTCTTTGTGACTTGATGATGTTGAAGTCTTTTTACCCATCAGGGGTGGTGGCATGCACACTCCCATCATTCTAGCTCTAGAGAGACTGGGGAGGATGAGATCTCAAGTTCAAGGAAGCCCTAGGCTACACAGTGAGACCTAAAAGTGCCAAGGGCTGGGCATGCAGTTCAGTGGCAAAGGGTCAGGAGGATGGAACCTGAGAGTCTTTGTACAAAGCCTACAAAATTATCATCTCCTGCCCCTCACAAAAAAAAAAAAAAAAAAAAAAAAACATGCTGGCACATACAAAGACTGGAACACGCTCCTCCACATACACACACACACCTTGGACATGCAACATACAGAACACACCGAAGAAAGAACACATTGCATGAATGACCCATGAAAGTCCCAATCCTTTCTGCATGGGTACCTTTCACCCCTGCTCCATCCCTCTTCCTCCCTTGGAAGTGTGTGCTTCCCCAATACATTCTATTGTTTCACTTTCCACTATCTGTATAACCCTGTCCAATTCCTTATTGGAGAACACAAGTGCCCCCAAATCCTGGCAGGTGCCCTTGAACCCCAATAACTGTCAATATTAGCACAGCACTTGCTGAACACATTCAAGGACCTTGGTTCATCCACTGCAAAATAAATACATACATACATACATATATATATATTACATATATTGCACATATATATTTATGAGCACCCGTAAAATCCAATAAGGCCTTGACCTTGGGGTTTTCCTCTTAAAGGTAACAGGCACAATGCCACTATCCTGATTTATCCAGCACTCAACTTAAGACAGTCAATCCTGGGCCAGGGCAGCCCCCAAGAAGATCCAAACAGAAGCTCAGGTGTCCCTACCTCGCTCCCTGAAAATAAATTAAACTCATCCCATGACTGGATCTGCATCTGGCTTCTTCTCGTGAAGATTTTTTTTCCTCTTCCTACCAAAAGGGTTCAAAAGTTTAGAGCTGATTTGTATTCCGAGCACCAGGCAGACTGCTGCAAAGCCAGCTCTGTGGGGGAGGTTGATTGAACAGCCAGCCTGGGGCAGGCACTGCTCTTCAGAACTGCAAGGGCTTCCTGGGTGTCGCTGTCGCTCTCCCCTCCCCGAATCTTAGCCTCTCTAACCCTCCTGTCCCTGCTGGGAGCGGCTGCTCTTTGTGATGATAACAGCTGATCCACGGGCAGCGGTGGAATGCTGGGGAATCTCCAAGGAATTCCACGAGGGCCCTTTCAAGCACTTCATTTGCATACATTTGTATAAGTTATGCAGCAGTATACACTTCTCTTTAACATTGCACCCTAATGAAATCACTCAGATGGGCACATTAGAAACGGGATTTACTCCGGGAAGGCTGACCCTTTGCCTGTTAAATCATTTGAATGATCATTTGAATATATTTGCACCAGTGGCACAAGGAAAGGCTTCGGACTGGTGTTTTCAGAATTAATGAACCGACTTGGCTACCTCTGGGTGGGGGGGGGGGGCATGGAGGACTCAGAAAACAGTCTCAGGCATTTGGAATCCCAACAGCAGCAGGAACCCCAGTCTTAAGACATTCCCAGGAGTCAAAAGCCACCCTAGACGTCCTCACACACAGATTCCCTTCAGGAGCCCTCAGAGTCCCTCTGCAGAGATAAGAGAGTCGAAACAAGCTAAACAAGAGGGTACAAGACTCCAAAGCTGTTGGTCCCCCCTATGGAAGGAGAGGCATCCAGAGGAGGCTCTGCTGAGACCTGTGAGCAGCGGCTGCTGCTTGCTGGGTGGTAAGCTCACTGGCCTCAGATTGGCCTGCACTCAAGGGGTAACGGCAGGCCCAGCAGGGCAGTGACTGGAGGCTGATTATGCCCCAGGAAGCCAGCACAGCCAGCAGCTATCCTGGAGGGTTTAGGTGCAGTTTTTCTCCAGCTCTGTTGCAGCTCCAGGTGAGCTGTTTAGGGTCTCCAAGCCTCCAGGAGCAAGTGGGGTTCAAAACTGTATTGGAGGGGCAGCCCGGTGGAGAAGATCCAGGCAGGAGAGCCCATGGCAACAGGGCTTCCACCTTCCTACTTTGTATTTCACAAAGCTTGTAATTTATTCTTTGTGAAAACCTCCAACTGACAGACAGGAACTAATCCAGAAGTGTAAGACTTGCTCCAGGTCATTCTGCGTATAGAGGGCAACACCAAAGTTAACTGTTGAAGTCCCAAAGCCCAGCCCCCGAATGCCTGTCATGAGTCCATTTATCACATAGGGGAACCTCCTCCTAGTACTGTGAGGGCCTAGACTTGACTTCACAGGCTCCACCTCAGGGAAAGGGCCACCATCTCAGACCACCTGCTGTACTCAGTTCCAGGAAGGACCTCAGGAATGCGGCCCTTGGAGAGATCTAGATAATCCTGCTGAGCAGTCCAGATAATCCTGTTCAGCTGGTAGTGGTTCCCCGTCAAAAGTCTAACCCAATGGTTTCAAATGTGGTTTTGCGCCCAAAGTCTAGACCAATAGTTTCAAAAAAAATCACCTTGTGCCATATTCCTTCTACCTAATGCCAAACTGCCAGTTCCCAGCTTGTGGTTTTTCCCTATAAAAACTCTCTACACCTGGGCTCCTGGCCGCCGCCACATTTCCTTCCATCTGCCATGCGGTGGCCCAGGTTGAACCTGAATGAAAGGACCCTTATGTGCTTGCATCAGAAACCAACTCCTTGGTGGTCTCTGGGGTTTCTGAGAAACGGGTGCAACAATACATCTTGCCCAGGCATGGCATGTTTCTCAGGGAGCATTGCTTAGCAAGTAGCAATGGAGTGTGATGCCCCCCAAACTACCTGGCCTCCGGATAGGCCCATTCCTTAGCCTCCACCTTAAGGAAAAGCCAGCTTTAATCTCAGGGTCTGGTGGTTTCCATCAGCTGCCAGGCTGGCAGAGGGTCCATATTATCCCTCTCCAGGATCAAGACAAAGACCAGCAAACACATAGCCTGTCTGCCAGGAGGAGTCCCTGGCCAGGCCAGACACCGGAGCCACCAGTCAGAACAGCCTTTGTAGATCAGCCGCAAGGGGCACGTGGTGTTCGTTGTTCTTTGGCTCTTCCACTCTTTTGAGGGGCCCACCACCCAGCTCCCAAATAAATCACACACATAGGCTTATTCTTAATTATGAATACCTGGCCTTAGCTTGACTTATTTCTAACCAGCTTTACTTAACTTAAAAGTATTCCATCTACCTTTTGCCTCTGGGCTTTTCCCATTCTCTTACTTCTGTAAATCTTACTCTTACTCTGTGGCTTGCTGGGTAGCTGGGTGGCTGGCCCCTGGAGCCCTCCTCCTTCTGTGGCTACATTTCTCCTTTTTTCTCCCAGATTTCTCCTTCTATTTATTCTCTCTGCCTGCCAGCCCCACCTATCCTTTCTCTTGCCTCACTATTGGCCGTTCAGCTCTTTATTAGACCATCAGGTGTCTTTGACAGGCGAAGTAACACAGCTTCACAGAGTTAAACAAACGCCAACATAAACAAAAGTAACACACCTTAAAATAATACTCTACAACGGGCAGGGGTCTAGCAGCTCCAGCGCTGAGAGAATGTGGGAATGTGTCCTTCGACCAGTGACCCCACCACCGCTTTCTCCCCTGCAAAACGGCCTGCTGGAATGAACAGGAAGTTGTTCTTTGTTACAGGAAGCCCACCACCAGAGATGACACAGTCTACAGCCAACTGAAAGTCTTTATTCCAGCAGGCTGGAACTATACTCAGGTATTCGGTGGTTCCAAGTGTAGCCCTGAGCATTTAGACCGAGGGGCTAAAAACCACATCCTGTTACCTCAGTCAGCGGCTGGGGGGCAGGGGGGGTTAGCCCAAGCAGGCAGTTTAGAAGAAGCTAAGATAAGCAGTTACCTGCTCAGGTCCCTGGAAGAGAGATGGGTAATTTTCCCATGGGATTGTTCATCAAGGAGATCAAATTCTAGTTAAGCCTGAAATGGAACCTCTGCACAGGGTCCCTTTGTCACTCTTTGATCAGCCTGTCAGTCATGACTGTATTTCACCTTTCCCTAAAACACATACTGATGTCATGCTTGGGGTTGAAGTCACATGTTCTCCTTCATTTTTTTTTTTTCCCAGGGGATTGGGTGGCTGGGTGGAGACAGGGTTTCACTGTGTAGTCCTGACTGACCAGGAACTTGCTTTGTAGACCAGGCTGGCCTTGAACTCACAGACTCAAAGAGATCTGCCTGCCTCTGTCTCCACCCTACCCCGCATGCTGGAATTAAAAGCATGTGTTCTACATAGTCTCCTTCTAGATCTGGTGGAGGGAGAGCTATGAGGTCTGGTTTCCAGGGTCACTTTGCCCCTCAGCGATCCAGTCACCACCCCAGAACTATGTTCCATGTTCCCTCTGCTCTCATCCTTACTGGCACCTAAATTGCCATATGCAGAAGTGAGCTTTGCCTGTCTAGTGGGGTCTCCCTCTTTCCCCATGCCAAGATGCAGGCCTGTCAAAAGGGACCCCACATTCATGGGGCAGTTAATGGCTTTGTGTATTATATGGGTGTGCAGCTACTCAACATCTTGACTGCTGCCTGGTTGTGTAGGATGATAGACCTGTCTGCACTGTCTGCAAGAGTGTCACACACCAGGGCCCTGTGTCACCACAACAGCATTGATAGCCAACGTTTCCTGTGAGTGTGGAAGCCCCATTAAGCTGAGTTCAGATGCTACCAAAGCAGATTCTCCTAGTGAGGTCAAGGTTTAGTAGCTACTTTTCCATGGCTGTGGTAAAACACTGTGACCAAAAGCAACACGGAGGAGGAGGAGAAGGTTTATTTTGGCTCAAACTTCTGGTTGAGACTCAGTCCATCGTGGTAGAGAAAGTATAGGGCAGAAATGGGAAGCTGGATGATCATATTGCACTCAGGAAACAGAGTAAGAGAGAGAGAGAGAGAGAGAGAAATAGGAACAGGAAGTGGCACCAGGCTATAAACCCTCAAAGCCCACCCCCAGTGACATACTTCCTCCAGCAAGGCTCCACCTCCCAAAGGTCCCATAACATCCTGTAAACAGCACCACCAACTGGGAATCAAGTGCTTAAATACATGAGCCCATGGTGGTGTTTCTCATTCAAACCACCACACCCGGCTTCTTGCTATACCCACTGAGGCAGGTGGCCTGGCAGAGTCATTCAGGAGCCACAGGCTCAGAGGTGAATGCAGAGGCTAGCTGAAGGGTGTGACCATGTGACCTTCTCCATTTGTTTCTCTCCTATAAGACCCATGCTTTGCGATCTAGTCTCTCAGAAACCTTCCAATGCTCACCCTGGGCTCACTCTGGAACACCTCAGCCTCCAGCTAGTGTCTGGGGCTCACCTGGAAGATTACACTCAAAATCTTAGATTTTAATTTGTTACTGTAAGATTTCTCAAGCATCAAAGACTTCCCTACAAGGTTAACACGGTTATACCATAGCTTTCTCATAGAAAAGAATCTTCAGGGGAGACTGGAGAGATGGCTCAGCAGTTAAGAGCACTAACTGCTCTTCCAGAGGTCATGAGTTCAATTCCTAGCACCCACATGGCAGCTAACAACTGTCTGTAACTATAACTACAAGCTCTGACACTGACACATGCATACAGGCATAACACCAATGCACATAAAATAAATTTTTTTAAAAAATTTTAAAAAAAAGAAAAGAATCTTCAGATTAAATTTGTATCTCTGGATAGCCAGTATTTGACTGTGGAGAAGGGCCTTCTAATTAGGAGAGGAAAGACGTTTAGACAAGACAGTTGTGAATGGACGTACCATCTGTGCTTCTCAGCATCTCGGGCCTTGGTGCACACCCTTCTTTTCCTGAGGCTTCCTTTAAAATGGGCCACAGATGTAGCAGGAATCTTAAAAATTCTTATTAATAAAATCAGACCCGAGGCGAGTTATTGGGGTCCATGCTGGTAAATCAGAGAGACAGAACAAGCCACAGCTATCTCACCTTACCAGATCCTTAGCTCGTCTTGTCTCCACAGACTGGAGGCCTCTGTGTCCTCATCCCAATGGCTCTCAGCTGAACTGCTGCTTAAAAGCCTGAAAGCTTAACCAGTCACATGCCTCTAGTTTCTGGTCCTCACGCCTTATATATCTTTCTGTTTTCTACCACCACTCCCTGGGATTAAAGGCTGGCTTTCTGGGATTAAAGGCGTATCACCATGCTTGGCTGTTTCCAATGTGGCCTTGAACTCACAGAGATCCAGAGGGATTTCTGTCTCTGGAATGCTAGGATTAAAGGTGTGAGTGCCACCATTTTCTAGCCTTTGTATCTAGTGGCTGTCTGTTCTCTGACCCCAGATAAATTTATTAGAGTACACAATATTTTGGGGAACACAATACCACCACACACAGATGAGGTGGGATAAGCTGTAGAAACTGAGAGTGTTGTCATTCTGAAGGCTGCAGATGAGAGCATCTGTATGATGGAGTCTGAGGGACCCCTTCCTGACTGCCCCCTGGTGCAGGTGACAGACAAGCACTTCCTTCTTCCCATGGCACTCTCTCTTCACAGCACCTTCCATGTGTGTCTGTTTCCCGCTTCCTTCCGTTAATAAGGATATTAGTCTAAGACTGCCCTTGTATAAACTAAATCTGCAAGGCCATCATCTGCATATAATGCCACCTTCTGAGCTCTGGGGGCACATAAACCCATAGTGCTGGGGAGACCATTGTGTATACTTCATTCTAAAGCACCTCTGCCAGTATACATGGTCATAAATTAACTTGAGTAACTTGCTATAAGGACATTTCTCCTGGGAAATAATCCCCAATTTTCCTGACATCTTGAAAATGTATGTAAAACCATGAAGTTGCACTAAAGAAAAAATAGTATTAATTGAAAATTTCACACACACACACACACACACACACACACACACACACACACACACACACACAAATACTTTCTGGCTCCCTAGTGATACTTCCTCCAGCCACATGTGAGACACTGTGGATACTGCTTCTGCCCCACAGCCATCCTGTAACATAGCTATTAACATTTTCCTGGTATGTATATGTGTGTGCATGTGTGTGCACACGTATGTGCAGGTACACATGCACACATGTGTGGGGTACATGTTGAAGCCAGAGAACAACCTTGTATGTTGTTCCTCAGGCTCACTTATTTCTTTTTTGAGACAAGGTCTCTCACTGGCCTGGAATTCTCTAAGTAGATTGATATGGCTGGCCAGCAAGCCACTGGGACCGGCCTGTCTCCAACTTCCCAGGACTGGAATAACAAGCACACATCTAACTTTTCCAGGTGTGGTTTGAGGACTGAACTCAGTTCTTTGCATCTGCAAAACAACTCCTTTTCCGACTGAGCCACCTCCTGGGGGACCCACCATGTCCCTTCCACAGGGGTTGAAAGTGAAGCCTTGTGAGTCGATAGCCTGCTGAAAGAGAAGATGTAGTTAGCCATGAAGGTTTACCTCAAGCCTAAGCCTGCTTCACTTTGGGGATAGAGACCTTCTAGCCACGTGTGGCTCATGTTTCCATCAATACACAGACACTAAGCACGTCTGTGACCTCTACTGTGAGGTCCCTTCTCCAGCCACGGCCTCATACTGAGGCTGCCCCTGCCTAGGTCCTTACTATTCTGCTGCTGAGGATAGAATCCCATGAAGCCAACCAGAACTCCCTGTCAAACCATTAGCACCAGCCACATCCTTGCTTGATGGTTACTCGGGAACCAAGTTACACCCTGGAAATCTTCATGCCATTAAAAGCCACGTGGCATCATCACATGACATAGACTCAACTATGTATTCCTGTTGTAAAAGTCCTCTGCAGACACCACCAGGCCCGCTGAGGCCTTCCTGCCCACCTTTCACCCAGCCACAGCTTCTTGACATCACCAGCCTGCAGAACAGGGGTTAGGATTTGAAATCAGCACAGGAATGACTTACAGAAGGATGTGACAAACTCCTAGACTCCATCCAAAAGACCAATTAATGACATTCAAGGTGGAGGCAACCATGAACATTGCCTTAAAGCCACACTTGAGCCAGGTAACCCGCTGGTAACTATCAAGAAGCTCAAAAAGGTCGGATGATTTTGGGGGGTAGCTTCTAGAAATGGCATGTTCCTCAAGTCATAACAGGGGAGAACATAAATAGATTTTACTTTCTACATTTATTTTTTTTTTAAAGTTGCCAAAAGGCCTGCCCCTTCTCCAGTGGACTCTAGTCCAATCTTTTAGGAGGGTGTGATCCTTGTTCCTCTTCCCTTGATGAGGATGAGCAAAAGGGGTGTGAGAGATCTCCAAGAAAAGGCAGATCTAGTGGAGCAGCAAGGAAAACATTGGGGGGAAAAGTGCTCTCACAAGCACTCTTGCTAATTGTGCAGTTTGTTTGGGCCCGTAATTACAGGAATCATTTTTGCAAGCTCGCATCAGGAAAGATGACATGAAGAAGGTCCTCAGCACAGACAAATAGAGTCCAAAGACTCGGTGGTGTGGGGGTCATGTGTCTGCTGTAATTGGCAGGATGTGTTTTGACTTGTTCTCTTGAAATGTGATAATCATGTGCCAGAGAGGTAAATGGGTAATTGCATTTTTCAGCCTTTAGAATCGAGTGTGCAAGTTGTAAAGCCACCTCTCTTTCATCTTTTCAATAACCTACTCTGCTATTGACAACAGACACTTGAACTGTGGCATTTTACTTCTTTTATGGCATAGATCTAAGAGAAAGGGAGGTTTGCCTTGCAAAGGTAACTTCCCAAATGGTCCCTTGTGGGGAAGGGAAAAGCCAAGCGTTCCATTTTGAGGTTTATTTAATTACAAAGCATAATTGGAGAAGGGATGAAAAATAACATCAAAACAAAATGTGGCTGACAGCCTGAGGGTAACATCAGAAAGCCTGCTGACCAGAGGTGCCTGGCATACTTTCCTCCCCAGCACCTGAATAAAACAGAAGAAACAACAGCCATTTCCCTAGAGTATTTGAAGAGGGCGCTGGAGTTCAGTGGTGATATGGCAGGGATGCCACAGAACACAGATGAGCCACGGCCTTAGAAAGAAAAGGACAGAAGCTCACAGCATCCACAATCCCACTTCTTGACATCAACCCTGAACCACAGGGTGGGGTTCACTCAAAAAGGGGAACCAGGAGGCTCAACACTCAAGACTGTTACCACAAACATGGAGTATACGCTATTGGAAAAATCCTACAGGGCACAGAGGCACTGGGCCTATTTGAAGAGCTGTCTATCTAGCACAAGACTGCCTTACCCAGAGAGAGAACCCCATGGGTGCTCTGCCCCCTCCCAGACTCCTGCTGTTCAGCCTAGCATTGCTTGAAACCCTACCCACCCAGGGTCTTATGATGGAGATATCAGAGGTCATAGCGAGCCATAAACAGAGTCAGGCAGTGGTAGCACACACCCTTAATCCAATCACACGGCAAGCAGAGTCTCTGTGTGGTCAAGAACACAGCCAAGCATGGTGACACACCCCTTTAATCCCAATACCAAACATAGAGACCTGGAGCTCTATATAGACAGGCAGTGACGAGGAAGTAATGTGGCTGGGCTTAGAGCCAATGAGAAGGCAGAACAGAGAGGCAATAAAAGCACAGGTTAGATAGGAAGAAGTTCTCTCTTGGGAAGCTACGGCATGGTGGTAAGCTAAGGTTAGTCAGTGGCTCTTTGCTATTTCTCTGATCTCTTCGGATTACCCCTGTATTTGGCTCTGTGTTTCTTATTTAATAAGACTGTTTAGAAATTCATCTATACAGCTCAACTTGATTACTCAGCTGACTCATCCCTGTGAACCAACCAAAAACCTTGCCCATCCATCCATGGCCCTGAGACACAACCTACCCAAGCAAGTGAACTCCCAGGGGCCCAGGAAGATCATCTGAGACATGCTCAGATCCTGATATGCACGCCAGTCTGCTACCAGAGGATCTGCGTCACATGCATCTGTGCTCACTAGAGTGGGTCACCTACACACAGCCCTTAAACTGGCAGACACTGGCCTCTGCAATTGCAACTGCTACACCTTTTGCCATGTTGGAGTCCAGGGCAACCCCTCCTTTACAGACCCACAGAAATGGGTAGGTTCTCTAGAGCCAGGTACGCTGTATACAAAGTCATCAACCTACCTCAGAGAGGTGCATTTCAGCCACAATCAAATCCTGACTAGGCCACAGAGACCCTCGTACACATCGCTGACTGTGCACTCAAATGTTTACCTGAAACCAAAACTGTCATGGCTTCTCCAATCATCACCGTTGGTTAGCTCCCAGGAGGTCGGCTGCTAAAGCCATTCTGTAACCAGTAGGACAACCCAGATGCATGACTATCAATGAGAAGTCACGTGAAGCACAACATCATGCTGTCACTAGGCCCTTAGGTCTATAAACTTGACATTTGGTTTTCCTGCATTGTACAAGTCAGGAATTGGTACATAAAAAATAAATTTATTTATAGTTTGTCCAGTTGAGGGGGGGCACGTCTAATTTTTGTGGCCATCTTAAAGAACATATGCACATTTAACTGTGCATCAGGATGATCAGCCCTTTTCTGGGCCATAGGAGCTGGAACAGAAAAACAGCTTCCTAGTTGTCTCTCTCAAGTTAGTGGCAGCCTGCAGGTTTGAGCTACTCTATGGCGGGTCTGTGGCGTGAGGGCTTGACCTATTCTATGTTACACAGAGGTGTCTCCAAGCTGCTCACTATGCTGTGTTGGATATAGTTTTCGCTAGTTAAAAAAAAAAAAAAGGAGGTTTCTGGGCTACACACTGCTTTGATAGAACTGCTTCTGATAGTTGATGGTACACATGGCTCCAGGCCCAGAGCTGGTGGTAAACTGTACCACCGCCATGTTGGGAAGCTGAGGTGGGCAGAGCCAACAGCCACAGTGGCCATTGGTCTTATAAATGCTGCAGTTTAAAACAATAGATTTACAATAAGACAGATTCAGATGAAATAGTTTACAATGTGTGAAAAAAATGTACGTAGGCTTGGAAGAGAGAAAAAATAAATACATATAGTTATATAAAGAAATAGTTTTTAAAAATAAAGTCTTTAAAGAGACAGTAAAGGTAGTATAAAAATAAGCCACATAAAGATGAATATTACACAGAGAATCTGGATTGTGTTGTCTTTGAGATTCTTAACTGCAAAAAAAAAAATGATTGTAAAAGCTGTTGAGTTAACCCAATATGTATATTTTAAAGATACCTTGACTTCAAAATTTGGATATAAGGATATGTTGCTTTGGAAAGGAGGCTCTGCTTTTGTTTCCACAGAAAGCCAGAGGCTATGGATTTGTTCCAGATTAAGATACATCAGGTTTGACCAGCCAAGATCCCCTGAAAGGTCTCCGATGACACCATGGCCCAAATGATCCAACATCCAGAACGGTTTCAAGTCAACTAGCTCAGATGATACACCATCACAGACTACCCTATGAGTCTAAAATTTTCTTTGTGTCCCCATAAGATACAGCACCCCCCTCCAGCAGGAAATAGTAAGAGAAGCTACGCCCAAATTCCCAAATATACCAAGCTGGCTTTGGAGAAGGAACTGGCTCACTCCTTCTCTAAACCCAAACATATTGCTAAATAAATAAATAAATAAATAAATAAATAAATAAATAAATAAATAAATAAAAAGGTTGAGAGATTCTTTTGTCCCATATCAGAAGAGCCCTCTGGTGTGGGACAGAGAAAAACCAATATTTTTATTTAAATCAGGTTGATTATAAATACAATATCTTTCTAAAGAAGAAAAGGGGATAGTCTAGATATGATAGGATAAAAGCGTAGATTAATAAACCTACTTTTAAAGAGCAACAACTTGTTTGAAATGTTTTACATTGTATAGATTTTAGTTTATTGATACTAGTTTAAACTTAATTTTATTATACTTTATATATATTTTTATTCTCGTTTGAGATATTATGTTTATGTAATTCATTTAGATTGTAATGGATAATTAAGAAATACAGATTAATAATTAGTCTTCTATGATAGTCAAACTTGTAGCATGTTAAGTTTTCTAGGTATACATAGATATATTTCAGATAGACTTCAAAGACCTTCAGAATATGGCATTTAAAATATTTTTTAAAATTTAGACTTTCTGGACAGTGAGACATGTCTGCTCCTGGCAGCACCAGATTTACTTCAGAGAGGAGGATGGGCATCGAAGACACTCTATATGGAGTTTATCTTTGCCTTGGCAAAAATAGCCATCTGGGCAGAAACTGTTTTTGCCTGGACTGCTTGATCGACTAAACATGCAGGACCCATGGGAAGGTGACCACTGAACTCTGCTTGGCAAAATGGTCCTTTAGGTTCCCACTTCCAGAGGAAACTGCCAGACATTCTCTAGGACAGAGATAAAAATGACTCTAGCCCTGTGGGCTGAAGACAGATGCCCCAAATTTACAAGAGAACTCTGGATGACTGTCCAGGCTGCCAGCTGTCTCTGTCTACCCTGCAACACCCCTGAAAGTTGCTTGCATCCTTCTCCCATTTCGCAGGTAATAGTATATCCTTCTGAGGTCTTTGATGTAGTTGAAGACTAGTTATAATTTTCCTTAGTTATGTTAAAGATAAGTTAGATATAAAACCTTAGACTCACAAATATAAGATAGATAGGATATCTTCTTTAATATTGTAACTGTAATTCTTGCTTGATAATTGTTTTGTTATATGTAATTTTACTATGTTAAAGTTAAAACTTTCTTTTTTGAAAAAAAAGAAAATGGGGAAGTGCTGTGGATGACTGACTGATAAATAAAACACTGATTGACCAGTAGCCCGGCAGGAAGTATAGGTGGGACTAACAGAAAGGAGAATTGAGAGAACAGGAAGGCAGAGAAGGAGACGGAGACACTGCCAGCTGCCACCATGACAAACAACATGTAAAGATACTGGTAAGCCGAATCCAAGAATATATCAAAACAATCATCCATCACGACCAAGTAGGATTCATCCCAGGGATGCAAGGATGGTTTAACATATGAAAATCAGTCAATGTAATACACCATATAAACAAACTGAAAAAAAAAAAAAAAACCACATGATCATCTCCTTAGATGCTGAAAAAGCCTTTGACAAAATCCAAAACCCCTTCATGATAAAGGTCTTAGAAAGATCAGGAATACAAGGAACATTTCTAAACATAATAAAAGCAATTTATAGCAAGCCAACAGCAAACATCAAATCAAATGGAGAGAAACTCAAAGCGATACCACTAAATTCAGGAACAAGACAAGGCTGTCCACTCTCCCCATATTTATTCAATATAGTACTAGAAGTTCTAGCTAGAGCAATAAGACAACAAAAGGAGATCAAAGGGATACAAATTGGCAAGGAAGAAGTCAAACTTTCACTATTTGCAGATGATATGATAGTATACATAAGTGACCCCAAAAACTCTACCAGGGAACTCCTACAGCTGATAAACTCCTTCTAGTAAAGTGGCAGGATACAAGATCAACTCAAAAAAAAAATCAGTAGCCCTCCTATACACAAATGATAAAAGGGCTGAGAAAGAAGTCAGAGAAACATCACCCTTTACAATAGCCACAAATAATATAAAATACCTTGGGATAACACTAACTAAACAAGTGAAGGACCTTTTTGATAAGAACTTTAAATCTCTAAAGAAAGAAATTGAAGAAGATATCAGAAAATGGAAGGATCTCCCATGCTCATGGATAGGTAGGATTAACATAGTAAAAATGGCAATCTTACCAAAAGCAATCTACAGATTCAATGCAATCCCCATCAAAATCCCAACACAATTCTTCACAGACTTGGAAAGAAAAATACTCAACTTTATATGGAAAAACAAAAGACCCAGGATAGCTAAAAGAATCCTATACGATAGAGCAACCCTTGGAAGCATCACCATCCCTGACCTCAAACTCTACTATAGAGCTATAGTAATAAAAACAGCTTGGTACTGGTATAAAAACCGACATACGGACCAATGGAATCGAATTGAAGACCCTGACATTAATCCATGCACATATGAACACCTGGTTTTTGACAAAGGAGCCAAAACTATACAATGGAACAAAGAGAGTATCTTCAACAAATGGTGCTGGCATAACTGGATGTCAATATGTAAAAGATTACAAATAGATCCATATCTATCACCATGCACAAAACTCAAGTCCAAGTGGATCAAAGACCTAAACATAAATCCAGTTACACTAAACTTAATAGAAACAAAAGTAGGAAGCACTGTTGAACGCATTGGCACCGGAGACCATTTCCTAAATAAAACACCAACAGCACAGACCCTGAGCACAACAATTAATAAATGGGACCTCTCAAAACTGAGAAGCTTTTGCAGGGCAAAAGACACAGTCAATAAGACAAAAAGACAGCCAACAGATTGGGAAAAGATCTTCACCAACCCCACATCTGACAGAGGATTGATCTCCACAATATATAAAGAACTCAAGAAACTAGACATCAAAGCACTGAACAGTCCAATTAAAAAATGGGCTAAAGAGCTAAACAGAGAATTCACAAAACAAGAACTACAAATGGCTGAAAGACATTTAAAGAAATGCTCAACATCCTTAATCATCAGAGAAATGCAAATCAAAACGACTCTGAGATACCACCTTCTACCTGTTAGAACGGCTACAATCAAAAACACCAATGACAACCAATGTTGGAGAGGATGTGGAGTAAAGGGAACACTCCTCCACTGTTGGTGGGAATGTAAACTTATACAACCACTGTGGAAATCAGTATGGTGGTTTCTCAGAAAATTAGGAATCGAACTACCTCAAGACCCAGCCATCCCACTCTTGGGCATATACCCAAGGAATGCTGATTCATACCATAAAGATACATGCTCAGCTATGTTCATAGCAGCACTATTTGTAATAGCCAGAACCTGGAAACAGCCTAGATTCCCATCAATGGAAGAATGGATGAAAAAAATGTGGTACATATACACAATGGAGTACTACTCAGCAGAGAAAAACAATTTGCAGGCATGAAATTTGCAGGCAAATGGATGGAACTAGAAAAAACCATCCTGAGTGAGGTAACCCAAACCCAGAAAGACAATTATGGTATGTACTCACTCATAGGTGGATTCTAGATATAAAATAAAGATCAATCAGACCACAACCCATAGAACCACCAGAGGCTATATATATAGCATGGAGGTCCCTAGGACGACTGTGGCTTATAATAAATTTCAGTTTTACTCAATTATTGAAAAAAATAGCCAAATGAATGGAAACACATGAACTATGAACCAAAGGCTGAGGGGCCCCCAGCTGGATCAGGCCCTCTGAATAGGTGAGACAGTTGATTGGCTTGATCAGTTTGGGAGGCCACTAGGCAGTGGGACCAAGTCCTGTGCTCATTGCATGAGTTGGCTGTTTGAAACCTGGAGCTTATGCAGGGACACTTGGCTCAGTCTGGGAGGAGGGGACTGGACCTGCCTGGACTGAGTCTACCAGGTTGATCGCAGTCCTCAGGGGAGGACTTGTCCTGGAGGAGGTGGGAATGGAGGGTAGGCTGGGGGTAAGGGGAGGGGGTGGGAGGGGGGAGAATAGGGGAACCCATGGCTGATATGTAGAACTGAATGTGATACTGGTAAGCCACAAGTTATGTGGCAACTTATAGATTAATAGAAATGGGTTGATTTAAGATATAAGAACAGTTAGCAAGAAGCCTGCCACAGCCATACAGTTTGTAAGCAACATAAGTCTCTGTGTTTACTTGGTTGGGTCTGAGCAGCTGTGGTACTGGTGGGTGTGAGAGATTTGTCCTGACTATGGACCAGGCAGGAAAACTCTAGCTACATAGAACAAAGAGAATTCGGTGGGTTTTGGTTTGTTTGGTTTCTGTTGTTGTTGTTTTGAGTGGGCATTCAAGACAGGTATTTCTATGTAGCCCTAGCTGTCCTGGAACTCACTCTGTAGATCAGGCCGGCCTCAAACTCACAGAAATCTACTTACCTCTGCCTCCTGAGTGCTGGGATTAAAGGCATGCACCACCACTGCCCTACATGAGAATCAGGTTTTAGAGATCCCCTATTTTGGGAAAAGAAAGAATCTTGGGGTTTGGTGGGATGAAGAATCTCACCTCTTCTAGACCTGGAAGCATCCTTTGTTCCTAAGCCACCTCCTTTCACGGGTGGAGATGAGAAACCTTTTGTGTCTATCTTTGAAACCCAACTTGAAGCTCCAAACTTCTGTGTTCCTGTTAAACACATCAGTTTTACAAGTGAAAAAAGGTAGTAGTCTGCCAACTAAAGGTAGGAGCATGAAGTGTATCTCTTGGAAATAAGAAACGGCTCTGTGGTTAAAAGCACTTGCTGCTCTGCCAAAGGACCTAAGTTCGGTTCCCAGCACCTCATATCAGGCAGCTCACAACTGCCTGTAACCCCAGTTTTAGAGGACCTGATGAGCTCTTCTGGCCTCAGTGAGTACACACACACACACACACACACACACACACACACACACACACACCATATACACATACATACACATGTGGCTACCTTCACATAGACAACACAGAGCATATAAATAAAAACAAATATTTAAAATACCTTCTCTCTCACCAGGACGTTACTATAGGACCACAGTCACCATATCTCTAGAGTAGTGGTTCTCAATCTGTGGGTCATGACCCCTTTGGGGGATCAAGCAACCTTTTCACAGGGGTTGCATATCAGATATTTATTTACATTACAGTCCATAACAACAGCAAATTTACAGTTATGAAGTAGCAAGGAAAATTTATGGTTGGGGGCCACCACAACATGAGGACCTGTATTAAAGGGTCACAGCATTAGGAAGGTTGATAACCACTGCTCTAGAGAAATATACTCTCTAGAAACTGCCTGAACAAAAATTCAGAATCATGATTATAAGGAATTCCAGTGGGAATTTGAAGGGAAAGGAGGGGAGAGGAGGGGAGAAAAGGGGAGGGGAGATGAGGAGGTTAATAATAATTATTGAAAATTTTTAATTTTGGAAAGCTACAGACATCTGGGTCCAGAAAGCTCAAAGGAAGCCTAATAAGTTCAACTACAAATGACCTCCCAGTGATGTATTCTAGTTAGGGTTTTCTGACACCCCTAGTGAATGGTGGGAGAAAGTCCTAAAAGAAAAACCTGCCAACCAAGAATACTATACCCAGCACAGCTACCCATTGGAAGCGAGGAGTTATAAAGTCTTTTCAAGACAAGCAAACTTGGGAAGAATTCATCACCACTGGACCAACCTTCCAGGAAATGCTTACAGAAGTCATACACTAATGATGGATAATAACTACTACCATAAAATCTTGTCAATTAGAACACCTACAAACAGCAAATACACAGATCTTACCAGTGCAGCAAACCGCAAAGGTAACGAATAAAAAGAAAAGAAGGAACAAAGAGATAATAAGGGTATAAGAGTGGGTCTTTACTTTCAATAATAGCCCTTGAATACAAATGTTTAATTCTCAAACTGAAAAAAAAATAGGCTTTCTGAACATATTTAGAAAAAAAAAAAACAAGGCCCAATGACCATGCTGCCTGGAAGCAACTTGCCTCAACAGCAAAGATACATATGACCTGAAAGGGAAGAGATGGAAGAAGGCAGTCTACACAAAATAAAACAACTGTGGCCAGAAATCATGGTGTCAGTCACGCCCACAGCTATGAAAAGAGGTGAGGAGGATTACTACCCAATGATGAAGGTATCAATTCCAAAGAAAATAAGCTAGAACAATATGCGGATTGATGCTGGAGCAGCTAATTAAACAAGGGTGAAGCAGACCCTCGCACAATCATAATTCAATGCCTCCCTTGCATTAATGGATCACCCAGATGCCATGCTCAATGGCAGACTTCTTAGCAGCAATCTGACATGCCTGCAGAACAGTGTGAGGTGGCAGGCAGATCATCAGATTTAAACTAAACTATAGAACAAAGGGACAAGCAAACACTTACCAGACATTTCACCAACAGCTACAGAACATAAATTGTCCTTATCAGGTCATAGGGCATTCTCTAGGAGACACCAAATACCCAAGCTGGACAGAGTCCAAAGTAGAGCTGACAACCAAGCTCCCAGATGGAGCTCTCAACAAGAAATCAAGGCCAACAGTACAGCTGAAACACACAGTACACTCAAGTAGAATTTACCCCAGGGGTGTAAGGGTGGTTCAACACATGCAAACCAATAATCATCACCACCCATCAGGAAGAACTAACGTCATATGACCATCTCAATATACACAGGAAAGACACAATGTGATCCAATATCCCTTTATGATAAAAGAAAAGAAACCCTTAACCAGTTGGGTACAGAGGAAAGTCCCTGGACACAATAAAGCTGGTTACCAGACACCTGCGACCAACATTACAGTTTCCTCTAAGATCAGAAATAAGATGAGGGTGTCTCTGGTGGCATTTCCAGAGAGGATTAGCTAAAGAGGGAAGATCTGGCCTGAATGTGAGTGAAGCCTTCCCAGAGACTGGAACCTGGATGGAGTAACAGATGGAAAGGAGAAGGCCACTGCATTCTCTCCCTCCCTCCCTCTCCCTTCCCACCCCCCTCCCTTTCCCTTCTCCCCTCTCTCCTCCCCTCTCCCCTTTCTCACTCATGGCTGCTATGGTGTTAGTCATCCCCTACCATGCACTTCTTCAATGGGAGGAAATGAAATTTCTGAAACTATAAGTCAAAATTAATTATCTCCCCTGTTTTTTCTCAGACATTTGTCACAGGGCTGAAAAGTCTGCCTCACACATCATTCAGCTAAGAAAGGGTCACCATCCAGAATATAGAGGGAATTCAAACAACTCGGTAGGAAAAAAAAAACCCTATAATTTAATTAAAAGGTGTGCAAATGAAATGCCTAGACATTTCTCCAAAGAAGGTATACAAGTGAACCACACATCAATAATCATGATCAATATCACCGATCATCACAAGATGAAATCAAAACCACAGTGTGATGTGATTTCACCATAGTTAGAATTATTATGATAAAAAAGATAAAAAGAAATAAATGCTTGGAGGGTGTGAATGGAGGGGAACTCTCCTACTATTGGTAGGAATATAAATTATAAAGGCCATTATGAAAAAAAAACAATAGAAATTTCTCAAAAACTACAACTGGAAACAGAGCCAACATATGGTTTGGTATGTGTCCAACAGAAATGAAGACAGAATGCTAAAGAAGAACTGGCATTCATGTTTGTTATAACACTGTTTACTGTAGAAGCAACCAAGATGTCCACTGAGTAATGAGGGGACAAAGAACATCTAAGATGAATGTATAGATGGAGCTACTCAGACATGCACACATGGAATATAATTCAACCATGAGAAAATTAAGTTCTGTTACTTTTAGCAACATAGCAAACTGGACCTTATGGTGTAATGATGTCTGAAAACTCAAAAGTTCGTTTCAGAAAAGTGAAACGAAACACAACCTGAGAAGTGGGGAGACGTGGATGGCCCAGAGGATGGGAGAAATGGCTTCTAGTATGTAAGCAAACATGTAGATCTGTGGCTTCTACAGAACACCGGCAAGGATTCTTTACTACAGAAGACTCTATGTTGAGCTAACATATCTAAGAACAAACAACAAACCATCTGACGAGAATTATATATATATGTATATATATGTATATGTATATATGTATATATACATATATAATACATATACATATATATTAAGATTCTCTTTAAAACACAAATAAATCAAATACAACCAACAAAAAATAACAAAAAAAATCCATGGTGTCTGTTCTCTTCTGAATCCCCAATTTGTACAACATGAAGAAAAAACAAAAACCCATGGGGCCAGAATTCAGAAATAAAAGCTGTACTGCAACTTACAGCTGACAGTATGCAGTTGAATATTTCAGACTCACTAATAGATTATGGATGTTTCCAATATAAAGAAATGACCTATCTCGAGTGATAGGTGTGACAATGACCACCACAGTCTGATCATTATACAGGGTACACAGGCTGAAATGTCACACAATAATACATATGAACAGTTAGCACACATCAATTGAAAATAAAAGATACACTAAGATGCAAATGTAAGTGATGAACATGTTAGTGGTTTCCAGTAGTTAAAATTGACCCTGTGCCCAGGGCTTCCTTCTTCCTGACATCCACTGTGCACACAGAATTATGATGCAAAGAGGATTCTGTCCTGGTCTGTAGCACAGACTGGAGTGTGCCTTCCTCCACACTGTGGTATCCTGACTCTTTCATGTTGCCATCTGCAACGCCCGTCTCAGAGAATCTCCAACTTCGCTCACATCAAGCCAGTCCCACCAGGCACAGTCCAAAGTATGGGATTCCATGTGGTGAGTTGCATGTGAGCTTTTGCATGCTGCCAAGCAGTCAGCTTCACTTCATTCTTCCTTCTGAAGCCCCAGTGTGTGCAGCCGGCAGAAGACCCAAAGCCCTGAGATTCAGAAGGAAAAGCCTTGGCCCCCGCCTCCCACATACCAAGTGGGTGCCATGGCTCTGAGCTGGAAGGAGCCATGGAACCAGACTGCAGCCTGGCACACACCACTGCTCTCCCTCTTTCTGCTGCCGATTGCCCATGACGAGGATGCCTGGGCTGGCAGAAAGTGCTTATCTGAGAATGTTCCCCGGGCTGTCATAACTGATGCAGTGTGCTGTGTCAAATCGCTTCCTGTTTCCTGACTGCCGATGAGAAAGTGTGATCAGAGCAGAGAGCCTTTTGCCACAGCTCAGAGCCCATCACCCTGAACAGGCTGCAGCCTCCCCTCACGCCTCCTGCTCAGCCTGGCTGACACCCACCCCATCCGGGGCTGGTCTTGGCTCACTGTGGAAAAGCTGTGTACTGGTTTGGGGAGATACCGAGATAGACTCCACAGCAAATATCTCCACTGGAGTGAGCTTGTGGGTCGCAGCTTCTACAGGATGCCAGCAGAGATTCCTACTGCGAGATTCTCTATGCTAAGCTAATCACGTCTAATGAAGCACCTCCTTCCACTGGTGGCCTTCACCTGTGCCTTCCACCTCGATACCTTTGCTCATATTCACTATCAGTCTTCGTCCACTTTGGGAACTCCTCATCGAGCAGGCACTTAGACACGCTCTTTGTTTTATTCCCATTTTACACATAAATAAAAATGAGCCTCGGAGAAGTAAATAGAGAAGCCATGTGGCTGCAAACATCAGGGCTAGCCCTGGACACCCCACCCACAGTGACCCATTCCACACACAGACTGCCCCCACAATGTGCTCCTGTCTGCCTGCTGGACTACTGTGGTAACTTCAAGGCTAAATAACTCTAAGAAAGCCCTTTCTTAGGAGGAGTTTCCTGTCCCTTTCCCAGCCTCTGCTGAGTCCCCCACGCATCTGTCATCATTACCATGGCCAAAGCTGACCCAGGATTTAAAAGGTTGAGCACTGTTCTCTGTCATTACATAACTACCATTCAAATAAATAGAGCTAGATCTAAAGCTAAGCAACTAACAAAGGGGTGCCAGATAAGAAGGGGGCAGCAAGGGGACGTAGACAGACTCTGAGCATCGAGATCACTCCAGATGAGTAGGAGGGTAGCACCAGAGGAAAGGCAGAAGCTGTGAAGATGTCTGCAGGAAGAGTCTCCCAAAAGACACAGTGTAGGGTCCCCACATGAAGAGACAGGGAAGAGGATGAGGAAGGACGAGGAGAGCCAAGGAAAGTACCCCAGGGGACAGCAAGCTCTCCGGGCATCAGGCAGCACAGTGAAGATCTCAGGCATTTGCCTGGGTTTGACAGAACACTAAAAAGATTCCAAGCACCAATCTGAAGAGACCAGGTAGTGCTGGGTTGAGAAAAGATGTACATCTTCAGGAACAGCCATAGAGACACTTAGGAGGCTGTGCCAAAAAATTCAGGGAGGGTATTATGACAGGCTGGGGTGGTGGGGAGCCAGTCAGACTGAGTGCTTTTCAAGGTAGTGGGTGGGAAAACTCAGAACTGTGACAGTTCCATGTCACAGCCTTTCATAGAGCAGGCACAAGTCCAACTTAGGAACTCCAGGAACTTCCAACATCATGTGTTGTTACTTTGGAATGAAGCCTTATACTAATGCAGGAAAGCCTACTAAAGATGTGAGGTGTACCATGCACCACCGAGGGGCATGCACACTAGAGGACTAGCAAGACATGCTGCCAGCACTATGCCGTGGGCTCTGAGGTTCCATTTTCTCTGCTTTAGTTTGTTTTATACCTACTCATAAATAATCCAAACCATGTATTGAGGGAATCTCCTAACTCTGTTTTTGTACTAATTCTGAATATCACTATCTATTTTAATCTTGTACAGTCTGAGGCTGTGCTGTTTTTTAACTTTATGTAGAATTATAGTCTGTGTCTTTCTGCATTTTCTTTTCCCATTCATAATTATTTTGAGATCTACTCATATTGGTTTCTATTGACCTGGTCTGATGGTTGCACTGCCATATACCACCCATTTTATGTGTGAGCAGCAGCCTCTCCATTCCCTGCTAAAAGACATCCAGGTAATTCCACTAAGTCACAGATGTTCCACAAGCATGAGACATGCCACTGCATGTGTGTCTTCACACATTTCGTAAGACTGTGTGTCCTTGTTACGAACCAGGAAGTGGAACTTCTGGGTCAGTGGTGCTGTGACATTTCACTCAGATCTTTTCAGAGAGTTCACCAAAACAAGGGTTCAGAGTCACCTTCGCCAGCAGAAATGGCTCCTGCTTCCATGTGGCTATCCTCACTAGATACGAAAGCTTCTGATTGACCCTCAACAATTCTGTTACCTGGCTTTCTTAATCTAATGATTATAAAATACAATACCTTGTTATTTCATTTTTAAAATTCCCAGCATAGGGGCTCAGAAGATGACTCAACAGTTAGGAGCAGTGACTGCTTTACCAGAGGACCTGGGTTTGATTTCCAGCACTCACATGGAGGCTCACAACCATGTGTAACTCTAGTTCCAAGGAATCAAACACCTTCTTTTACTTCCAAGCGTACCAGGCATGCACACCATGCACAGAAATGCATGCAGGCAAAACACCCATACAAATAAAATAAAAATAACAAAGTTTAAGTAAAACAATGCTCGGCTTACTAGGGAAGTCATATGTGTGATGAGCTGAGGATGAACGGCATTGCTTTTAAGATAGACTGCCATGGTTTTGCATCTAGCATTTAAAAATATCCTCTTTTGGGCCAGTGATATGGCTGAGTGGCTAGGAGAGCTTACCACAAAGCCTGATGACTTGAGTTTGATCCTTGGGACTCAAAAAGTGGAAGAAGAGAAGTGACTGCCCCAAGTTGTCCTCTGACCTCTAAAACATGTGCTGTGACATGTTCACACACACATACAAACAAATAAAAATAGACAAATAAATGCAAAATCTTTCAATCATCTCTTCCTTCCCAGTGTCGGTAGCTATTAAATTTCTTATATTGTATTGGATAACTTCTCCAATACAGTACAAATAGAGGTAAAATAGCTACTGTCATATTTGCTACTTTAGTGAGAACATGGTACACATGTGACACTGAGTATTATATTTGTTATAAGCATGACTATAACAAGTCTTTCTCTGTTCCACCAAGCAGATCACAAATAATGACACAGACTGCTTATTAATTATGAAAGCTTGGCCTATAGCTTAGGCTTGTTTCTAACTAGCTCTTATAACTTAAAATTAACCCATTTCTAATTAATCTACAGCCTGCCACATGAGTAGTGGCTGTTACCTCTCCTCCTGCATGTCTTCTGTGGGGTGTCTTTCTGTATGCTGTGAATACATGTTGCTCTCATTAACTAATAAATTACTTTGACCTATGGCAAGACAGCTTAGAGGCAGATAGAAAAATCCAAGCAGAGACAGAGAGGGAAGAAGAGCAGAGTCAGAGGAGATGCCAGTCCACTGCCCAAGGAGCAACAAGATGCCAGCAGATGGGTAACAAGACAGCCATATGGCAACACATAGATTAATAGGAATGGGTTGAGTTAAGTTATAAGAGCTAGCTAGTAAAAAGTCTGAGCCATAAGCCATACAGATTGTAATTAATATTAAGCCTCTGAATGATTATTTTATAAGTGGCTGCAAGAGTTCCAGTGAGAGATTTGTCCTGACCTTAGGGCTAGGCAGACTCGAGAAATTTCTCCCTACACATGTCCTTCTTCCTCTTTGTCTGGCCGTTCTTCCTCCTAGTGTTCCTCCCTACCCAGAAGTCCCACCTATGCCTCCTCCCTGTGGTGATATATGTTCCCCAAAATATTGTGTACCCTAATAAACTTATCTGGGGTCAGAGAACAGAACAGCCACTAGACATAGAGGCCAGAAAATGGTGGCACACACACCTTTAATCCTATCACTTGGGAGGCAGAGATCCATCCAGATCTCTGTGAGTTTAAAGCCACACTGGAAACAGCCAGGCATGGTCACTCACACTTTTAATCCCAGGAAGTGAGCCTTCAATCCCAGGAAGTGATGGCAGGAAGCAGAAAGGTATTTAAGGTGTGAGGACGAGGAACTAGAGCCTGGTTAAGCTTTTAGGCTTTGGAGCAGCACAGTTCAGCTGAGAGCCATCCAGTCAGAGGAAACAGGATCAGCTGGGGAACTAGTGAGGTAAGGTGGCTGTGGCTTGTTCTATCTCTCTGATCTTTCAGCATTGACCCCAATAACTGGCACCGGATTTGTTTTTATTAATAAGAACTTTTAAGATTCATGCTACACCTGCCTAGCTATTGGCCATTCAGCTTTTTATTACACCAATCACAGCAATACAGCTTCACACAGTGTACAAATATCCCAGAACACATGACACTGTTGCTTTGGGTGGTTTTGTTCATGGAAAATAGGTTTCATTCTTCCTATCTCTGTAAGTCGTTCTATAACTAAGTGGTATGAAATTTTACTGAAACACTATTAAAATATTCCAAACTCAGGGTTGGTGAGGTGATTGAGTAAATAAAGTGCTGTCTGCACAAGTATGGAGACCTGAGTTCAGATCCCCGGTGCCCATGTAAGACACTCGTGGCATTAAACACCTGTAACCCCTTTGCTGAGAGAAGGGACGGGGGAGCTCTGGAGCACACTGAGTGGCCCGCTTGACAGAGCCATGAACTTCCAGTTCAGTAAGAGACCCTTCCTCAAACACTAGGTGAGGAGTGATTGAAGAAGACACTCTACATTGACCTACGGCCTACAAGTGCACACACAGACACACACACAGACACACCTGCATGTGTACCTCCACACACTTAAACACATAACACCACACACACAGGCACACTATACCACACACGTAACATCACACACACAATACTACACATGCAGTATGCTACACACACGTACACAGTAAACCACACAAAGAACA
Source organism: Peromyscus maniculatus bairdii (assembly GCF_049852395.1). Lineage (NCBI taxonomy): Eukaryota > Metazoa > Chordata > Mammalia > Rodentia > Cricetidae > Peromyscus > Peromyscus maniculatus. The sequence goes on along the minus strand of NC_134873.1, from coordinate 36,789,834 downwards.
CTACACATACACTGTGTAATACACACACACACACACACACACACACACACACACACACACACACGATCAAAACTTGTTTCATTCTTACTGAAAAATTTTTATCGTTATTTTCTGATGTTAAGTTACCTTTCAGTTGTGAAGATGATTATAACTTGTAATGATCACAATGAATCCTTATTCACTGCTAATTCATTTTGCAATTTAGCATATGCTTGGCTCATCCATATCCATAAGGAAGGTTAGCTTAAAAAACGATGTTTCTTGCGGACTTTTCCAATTGATGATGAAGTTTACACAAACCTCAGAATGTGACTGGGCTGCCTTCCGACAAACATTTGTCACCGTGAAGCAAAACTGTACAGCTATGGCCACTGTTCCTGAGAATTTTATAAACTATCAATTCAGATTGTTAGTGAATAGTGATTTATTCCATTATATTAACTACATTAATATTTCTAGACTTTTTATACACATTTATTATAGTAAATTTTTTGTATTCTTGTTCTAGTTAGCATCAACTGTCACCTTGACACAGCCTATAGTCATCTGAGCCTCAGCTGAGGGATTGATCACGTCAGGCTGGCCTGTGGGTGTGCCTATGGGGGATTGTCTTGACTAAAACTTCAAATTAATGTTGTCTAGAAAAAGTTATAACCAAACTCAAGGCTTCCACAAAAGACCCTACTGATAACAAAGAAATTGTAGGCCATACATATATTCATTGAAAAATAAATTGCAATCAACTCAGAAGAGAGTATTAAAAACTGCATGGATGTGGTCCTAGAAAGATGGCCCAGTGGTTAGGAGTACTTGTGGCTCTTGCAAAGGACCCAGGTTCACTTTCCCACACACATCTGGCAGCTCACAACCATCTAAAGCACTAATCTGATGTTGTTTTCTGGCCTCTCTGACCATGAAGCATTCACATGGTGCACATATACACGTGCAGACAAACAGAAAATATTAATAAATGAGTCTTAAATCCTCAAGAACAAAGACCATGCACAAAAGAAATAGAATTAGGGAAATCATATGCCAGCAAATCTTAGAAGGTAATAGAAATAATAAATCAATAATCAAACTATGGATCAGTAACTGAGTTAACAGTTGGGATCTGCAGTGATGACGGCATTGACTGCATCCTTGGTTAGAAATGGGCTGTGCTTCTCACCTCAGGAATGAATGCCAGGGCATTTGGATTCCTAACTCCTCAAGCAATTAGGTTCTCCCTCCAATAATAAGGAATAAGAGGGGTTAAAATGACACAAACAGCAAGTGTGTAATGAAGGCGTGTGTCATAGAGGCTGCCACATACCCATGAAAAAACACAGCTCTCAACTCAGGCAATAAAAGAGTTCGTTCTGAAGCCAAATGAGTGACCATGGCCCAGAGACTCAGATTTGGGTCACAGAAAACACCATGTTCTGTTGTGGAATATTAGTTTAAGATGTGTTACATTCGTTTATGCTGTTGCACATTTATTTAATGATTCAGAGATGTGTTGTATTCTTTTATGTTGCATGTGTTTAACTCTGTAAAGCTGTGTTACTTTGCATTGGTCTATTAGGAGCTGAAGAGCCAATAGCTAGGCAGGGGAGAGGAATAGGTGGGGCTGACATGCAGAGAGAATAAATCGGAGGAGAAATTGAGAGAAGAGGGAAGAGTGAGAAAAGAACCCCCTCAGAGACTGCTGAAGTGTCATGCCTGTCTGCTTCTCTCCATAATGATGATGGACTCACCTCTGAAACTGTAAGCCAGCCCCCAATTAAATGCCTCTTTTATAAGAGTCGCATTGGTCTTGATGTCTCTGCACAGTAATGGAACAGTGACCAAGATAAAGGGTATGGGGATAAATACCAAGATGGACACTGAACAGCTATGAGCAGAGCCAAATAAAGGCAGCCCAACATAATTTGCCTCTGACTTGCAACATTTCAGCTCTCCATAATCATAGAAGTGTAGTCAACTGGCCTTGTAGAATATTTAATATGCATAGAGATTTTTCTTGTAGAAACCCGGTTCACGCACACGTAGCTAAGAACTTTTGATCAAGAGAAAGAATGAAAACAGAAATGTAGAAAAAGAATGACTCTAAATATCTCTTAAACTAAAGTGAGGCAGACTGGCTTTATGGACTACTTAACATTAACAAGGAAAAACCTACACGTGAGAATTTAAGGAGCATAGCTGAGTCTGTCTCTACGCTCAGGAGAAATTGTAACTGCAAATGCCTTTATTATCATTCAAAATTAAAATCGAAAGAAGCACAATTCATAGCAACAAGAATGTGACGTTTTCATCAGAAGGTCGACTGACAGCATTTTATTAAGAACTGAGTTAGGGTTTTTTGTAAGGGCAGTCTGTCTTACATCATCATCGTGACACTGAAAATGGACAAGGCCTCTCAAAAGAGAAGTTTGTCAGTAAATATCCAAAGTTTTTAAACTATAGGTTTCTTTTCTGGTGGCCACATTTGAGAATTTACTCTAACAAAACAAGAATTAAAGTATATATGGATTTTTCTCTAAGAAACTGCAGTACAATGTTGTTTATAGTAGAAGTGGAAATGCGGGAAGAAGAAGCCATAGGAAATGTGAGAAATGGCTCTTCTACACGAAGGTTGTGCTACCTCATCAAGATAACACAGCCTGTGTCAGCTTGACCCAAGCTAGGGTCATCTGGGAAGAGGAACCTCAACTGGGGGATTGCCTCCATCAAACTGGCCTATAGAAAAGTCAGAGGGGCATTTTCTTCATTAATAATTGTGAGGAGTACCATTCCTGGGCCGTGGGGAGCAAGCCAGTAGGCAGGATTTCTCCATGAACTCTGCTTTGGTTCCTGCTTTGAACTCCTGCCTTGGCATCTCTCAGTGATAAAATGTGACCTGCAAGATGAAATAAACCCTTCCCCGACAAGTTTTAGTTATGATGTTTGTCACACAAACAAAGCCAACCAGGAAGGTGTGAATCAGAGTCCACTGAGATGTCCAGGAACAAATCATTGAACCAGAACACATAGATAGAGAAACACGGACAGTTTAATAAGGGAAAGAAAGGGGTTCCTGGGAGTGGAAAATGGGCCAGAGAGCAAGGGAAAACCCGAGGCTCAAAGGCCCTGGGCTGTGAGGTCCTGGGTTTTTTGTGAGTCATTTGCATAGCCCTCCTGCTCCTGCACCTGTCAGTCACTAAGAGTGCTGGCTTCCTCCCCATCTCTATTCCCACCCCCACACATGCTGTGTTGTTGTATGTAGCTTATGATTAGAGGAGTTTCTATTCTAGACACCTCTGGGACCTCCCTCTCTACTGCCCTACCTCGAAAAGGGCCCATTCATTCTAAGCTGAAAAACATGTCTCCACTTGACCCAGGGCAGTGTCCCAAAGACAGCCAAGGTCAGACTGTCTCCTCAGCTCATCCTGGTGACTGACGCAAAACATTCCTCAAGCAGAGGACACGTGTTTCTATAACTGAGGCATGGGAGGGGACAGCTTGGGGGCACCAGTATTCCTGAAAGGACAACCTCTCTAGCCCACTTACCCATCGGTGACACATGAAGTAATGGTAGGGCAATCCTGAAATAGCTTTCTCTCAAACCCCTGTGGGCTGCACAAGCAGAGGCCTGCTGGGACCGCAGACCACGTCTTTCCTGCTCCCAAGAAGCACAGGTGCCAGGAAGGCTGTCACTTCTCCGGGAGCCGAGCTGCCAGCCCTGCTCTTCAGCCCACAGAGGAGCCGACTGTTGACGCAACGACTTCAAATTGGTTTTTAAGTCTGACTCGGTTGAAGAGGGTAATTTACCCTCCAGGGTGGGGTGCAGCAGCGGAGACATCTGTCGAGTGGCTGCCTTCTGGGAACCTGTGTCGGCATCCCCTGCTAGCGTGGGACTGTCTTCCCTCCTGTTTGCAAGAGATCTCCCATGTGCTGGGTTTTGAAGGTCGTTATGAAAAGAGGGGCCTTGAAAGAGGAAGCGAAAGGAAGGACGGCTTCGTGAAAGAGCCTTTGTGGATGCTGTCATCAAGATGTATGTCTCTATGGTGACCAAGGCCGGCTCAAATGCAAGCAGAACAGCCATGATGCACTCCAAGTCAGAGGCAAGTAGGGGAAGAGTACAGAGGAGGACAAAGACTTTACAACCCTGACTGGGGAGCTGGGGGCTTGCTTGTGCCTCACCGAAGAGAATGTGGCTTTATCCACAAAACTCAATCTCTTCAGACGAGAAACCGCAAGCCCCTCCTCAGGTGGCCGGTGAGGCTCTCAGAAGATCAAGGTTATAGAAGATTCTTGCCAAGAGCTGTCAGTGGCAGGAAGATCAAAGGCCTCTGCTCATTCAATATTTATCCAACAAATATACAGAATCCAGCTTCAAACTGAGAGCCGAGTTCAGTAAGCCAGAGAGGTGTCTAAACAGGTCTCCCAAATCAAAGTGGAGTCTGAGAGTCAGGTATCAGACCTTGGGATGCCAACAGCTGCAGGAGGAAAGAGCTGAGGGAGGGGTCACTGCCCAGGATAGAGCTGGGCTCTCCATGGCACACTGTGAAGCCTGTAGAACAGGTCTGTGAAAAGGGACAGAAAAGGGAATAAGCCAGAGAGTGTTCACAACAGGTACTGCCATCCAAGATGCCTGCCAAAGGTAAGGCCAGAAGAGCACAGCCCTGGTCTTGGAGAAGGAGCCATCAAGGCCCTAAGCAACTAAGTTTTGCCCCAGGAATCACAGACCTGCCTGGAGAACCCGGCAATGTGCCTGACATGGAGGCAGAGGGGGTGGTGGGGAAGAAGCACTTGGTGCCTTTCCTTCAGGGTGGGAAGCAGTGGCTCATAGTCAACTGAGAATACTACACCACTCCTTTCCCACCCACCTCTCACTTTCTTCTGGTCTTTACCATCACCTCTTTTCCTGCATATGAGAAGCTGAGCTTCGGTTCTATCAATGGCCTTGCTCAGCCTGGATGTAGGGTACCAGAACCCATGGCTGAGCCATGACAGCCCTCCAGCCTGATTCCCACAAGCCCTGCCCTGTCTTAGCTACCCTCATTTCAAGATGCCAGCTTTCAGGAGACTGAGCTTTGGACACACTGCTCCATTTGTCTCTTCTTCATCCTTAGGCCACCTACTAGCCCTGGCCAAAGTATCTTCAGTTCCCTGACCAATGCCCAGTGAGAGATCTCTGCTGGGATGACGCATGTCCCGGCACAAGGCCCACCCCAACAATGTGTCGCTCCCCTCTGCTCAGGAGTTGGCCTCTCCTCCCTGTCTGGGGTCTCTCTTCCCTGGGAGCCTCAGTTCAGTCTGGGATGAGCTCCTTCTCTGCAAACCCCAGTATCTTGCACAGACCTGGTATATGGTCTATACACACTAATCTGTGGTCAAGATCTCACTGACATTTGAACTGAAGCCAGTTACCACAATCACCGGTGACGTGACAGCTCTTGTCCCCGTAGGAAGACAGTACACGCAGATCACACAGGTGGTACATCCCAGTAATGCTGTTAATATGCACCAAGCCTGGCATCTGTGTTCAGTATGCCATACGCTTAAGCAGGACACATCAAACTCAGGCTGCCATGTCTCTTTCTGATTCCTGAGTGACGAAGCCATAAAATAGTTCCAGTTCAGAAACTCAAGATTAACCTTATCCTCAGGCTTATATAGAAAACACAAGAATTCCTGAGTGGGTGAGGAACACAGGTTTCCTGCCCCCACCAACTCCTTCTCCTGTTATACTTTTTACCACACTACAGATAAGATTGGGATGGGCCATGGTTTTCTGTCTTTTTTTTTTTTTTTTTTTACTGGAGATCAATTCCCATATGCCATCCTTAAACTACCATGTACCCTTCATTGTTGGAGTTGTTAACCACAATGCAGAGTCAAGTTTTCCAAGAGCTGATGAGAAGGCACCAACTCCAGCACCGATACCCTATCAGCATTTGTGGAGGAGGAGTGACTTCATGCTTCTTTCCACAGAATAGAAGACTCACTGTCACCAATGAGAAGCTAGATCATGTGTGTCAAACTGTGTCCTCCACAGAACACCGATGCTCTGAGCCTGGAGGAACCCAAACCATGGAAAGAGCAGATCAGTGGTCAGAATAGCCTGGGACTTTCACCCGGACTTCATCCCTTTGTTTAAGGAGAATATTCCCACCTCTCTGAACCTAAAGCTTCTCAGACAGAAAGTAATAATGAGGCTAATCCTCAGGATTATAGAAAGAACCAGCCATGAAAAAAGCAAAACACATAACAGTTTCCTGGAAGGCAGCAGATGATCAATAAAGTAGACTTAGTATAGATTCACTTATAAACTAAGGCAACATCTTGAATGCTACAGTAATGCCTCTTAATGAACACAACATAATGGAATACATGGAAATATCTAGTTTTAGTTCTTTATACTATGAATCACTTCACTGTGACTCATTTGGTCTAAGATGGCATCTGATTTAGCACAAAATTAGTCTAGACATTTTAACTGTTCCGTGATTAATTCTATCAGTGTTCTTCCTTGAGAAGGGTCCTGACTTCAAGCCTTCCATGTCCCGGTCAACTGTGGAGCTTTATTCTGAGTGGGAAAAATTCAAAGTAAGATATGGAATAACATATGCAGACTTTGCATTCTACACTAGGGAAAACCAGCTTAGATGTATTTTGTGTGGCGCTGGGAGATAAACAATTGATATGCATCCCTGGAGCCATACTGTGCTTCAGGGACTTTAGGAACAACCCAGCATTTCTGGTTTCTTGTAGTCACCCCTCTGTCCCTACCAACTAAGCCATGCTCCCATTGCTCAGCCCCTCGCCACTAGAGCACCACTGTTTCCTCAGACACACATACCAACCACCACCCTGATGCCTTCCTGGGCGGTTTCTTCCCCTCTTGGATTGGTCTTGTCAGAAGTAATGTCTGCCACAGATAATTATTTAAGATGCCTACTGTGCACATTTTCTTTTAATGTTTAGGTTTGCTCAATTCATAGTCATTATTAGCACATTATTGTTCAATGCTAGATGTTCATTAAATACAACAGTTTAAAGCCTAATATCTATTCCTGGAGTCTGGACAAGCAGTGGGGCATGGGTGCTGATGTCCTGGGGAGCCACAATCTCACAGAACTGAGAAAACCTAACAAGGCTTTCTGAACCAACACAAGCTGATGCTGTAGACTCTGACCCACTCAGCACCCAGTGTGGACACTTGTGGGCCTATCATCTCTCTAAAATCATTATAAAAATAATTCAGAAATAACCCCTTTACTTAAGGACACCTGAATTTCGGAACTTTCCTCTGAGCTTCCAATGTGCTTATAGAGATCTACCTACCAGGTCTAGTGAGACAGGCTGGAGCATTATTCATGAAAAACCCCCAAACCAAACTTTGAGGGACACATACTGAGACACATCGGGTAAGGCTGAAGATACTTCAAAATTACATGCTCACATTACAGGAGAACGAGGCATCGCTTCACCGTGGCTCGTGTGTGGCCTTGGGAAGCTACAGCATTCCTCACTTCCCCTTCTCCATCAATTGCAGGCCAATAACTGCCCCTTTCCTGGTGGTTGCAGAAGCTCAATCTAGAAACTAGTGTTCTTCTTTGCCAGTTTGGGGGGAGGTGGGTAATAGTCCCCAGAGGCCAGTTTTTTCAGAGGCTTGGTCCACAGGGAGCCAGTGCTAGAAAGCAGCAGAACCTTGAAGAGATCGGGCCAGTAGGATGTTGCTATGTCACTGGGGACAGGCCCATGACAAAGAGAGTAGGACTCGAGTCTGGTTGTCATGCTCTCTTTCACACCCGTGCCATGGGGTGGCAGTTCTCTCTGTCATGTGTCACTGCCATGATACATGGCTAGAGTTCCAAAGCAATGGAGATGACAGACCACGGACCCAAACCTTTACGTCTGTCCTTGTGATTGGTCAGCTCAAGTACCTGCTCCAGCGGTGGGGAGTTGAGAGACATTGTCCTTATTTAAAACTAAGTAACTCTACCTGGTGGAATTGTCTTTTTCTCTCCCACAGCTGTCTTCCATGTTTGGTAGCTGGCTGTGGCAGGGTTGTCCCTTTGCAGAGGGCAGGTTCCTATATTGCTCCGAGGGGAGACATGACGCCGTATGAGGACACCAGTTTCCTGGGCCCTGGGAAGATGACAAGCATCCAAGGTCGGCCTTGATGCCCATTGTTCCTAGAGAGCTCGGGGTTGGCTGGTCCTTCCCGCTGGTCCTCTCCCCGTCAGTGTCAAGTGCTCTTCCCTCCCACTCTTTCCCCACACTTGAACCTATATCGCTAACCTAAACAAAACCCACCCCTCTGCCTAAGGTCCCAGTGACAAACCAAGGTAGGAGTCCTCCAACATTCACTCTGGGAGCCAATGAGTTTGTAGGACTTACTTTCAGAGCACAGGTGAAGGGTTACTCACAGGGAATGTGGCTGCTTCCCCACAAAAGGCTGCACCGAAAATAATTTACCCAATAGGAATGGCAGCTTTCCCATAGACACATTGATAGAGCCTCCATCCCTAGCTCTTCCCAACTATATCCTCTAGCTCCTCCCGCAAAACACACCCCTACCCCTCCATCATCCCACCACCCCCAACTCACCTTCTGTGCGGCCTCCTGCAGTGAGGCGGGAATTGCACACAGCTGGCTGGGAGCAGTAGCTGGATATATGCAGGCAAGTGTCCCACGACCCTCCAAGCTTCCTCCTATGATCAAGAGGGTATTGGGAGTTGAGTAAAAGGTCAACAGGCCCACTTTGAAAGGTTGTTTGTTTGTTTGTTTGTTTGTTTGTTTGTTTGTTTATGATCAGGCCCAGCAAAACTCCTGAAGATGGCAATGGTTTGTCTCAAAGGATAATCCTATATAACATTCACTGTGACCAAAGCATTGGACATGGCTTCCCAGTGTGACTAACCCAGCAAAACAGGAGATGGTGATGGCCTTCAGTGGGGGGAGGGGGTGTAGCTGATGGTGCAGATAAAAATGGCCTCTTCTCACTTCCAGTAAGTCACCCCACCAGTCCTCTTCACAAAAGGGCTGATAGTGAGTGATGATGGCCCAAGTGTTCATCAAGCCCCTTACAAAGATGTCTGCTGTCAGTACAGGAAAGCATCCGAACCCCACAAGCAGAAACTGTCCTTGTCCTTGGTGAGGTTGCATGAGTGGCTGCTCCTCTGCCTCCCTTCCCGGCCCAGAGCTCAAGCGGAGCAGGACAGACAGGGTGATCACTGCTTCCACAGCTGTAAGGATGCTTCAGCCTGTACAGTAAAAGACCCTCTGCACACAGCCTGCCCTTAAGGACAGGGGCATTGCAAAGCATTACAGAGACGCTTTCTAGAGAAGATCAGGGCAAGCATGCAGGGTGGGGCTCAAGAGAAAACACAGCCAACAGTAGCCAGGGAAACCCGGCTCCTGCACAGCACTCTTTCCCGCAGCAGAAGAGTACCTCTGTCTGAAGAAAAAGAAATGCAGAGACTGGGAGAGGAGGGAAACGGCCTGCCTTCCATCAATGATACCACTGCCTTGTGTGTATGTGACACTGCGAGAATCCTTGATGCAGGAGTTAGTGTCCATAAAGGTTTGTACTCAGTAGGTGATGACACTATGGATGCTTTCTCAACCCATCTGTGTCCTCAGGACTGGCCCAGCCCTGACACCTGCTCCGTGCTGCAGAAACGGTAGAGGAACAAGTACTGTGTCTTCTCGTGACGTGGTTGCTAATGGCTGCCATTCATCAAGCTCTTATTATGTGCCAGGCAGGTAGTTTATATTTAATCCTGTGACCGCCCGATGGAGCAAATACAATCCCAACTTCATAGATGGGAAAAATGACACCACCATGAATACTCAATAGGTGAGATGAGGTCCCAAGGATAAAGTGATGGGGCCGAGATTCACAATCCTGTTATGGAGGGAGGGACCTGCACGCTTGCGTTCCTGCCTCTGGCCTGTTGGTACAAGCTTCGTCTGTGACAGCTAGCACAACAGACATTGGAAGAACGACCGAGACTGTGCTCTGCCGTTATAGAAACGCAGACTCTGCTGAGCAGACTACCAGCCTCCATTCACCAAATACCAAACCGCAGGTGCCAGACTCTCTTACTGGAGTTTCTGGGAAGGACCTCAGCCCATGAGCAGTCCACAGCGAAGGTGTGCCTCCTCACCTGTGTGTGTGTCCCAGTCATCCCACATCCTTCAGGAAGAATCCCCAAGGGAAACCTGGTGTGCCCAGGAGTCCGTCTCCATGCCTACATCCACATAATCTTTAAACCCCCTCTGAGGAGTGATCCTGACACATTCCAAAGTGAATGTGCAGGGCAAGTGGTAATCCCCCCCTGCTCTGCTTGGCAGCCTGTTCAGCTTTACAGTCATGAACTTTGGGCATTGCTGAGGCGTAGGCCTTGGCTCTCCCTGAGACTGCCTGGATGTTTCTGTGCCTCTAGGAGGAGTCCTACTACTCTCCCCGTGAGGCATCTGGTCTTGCAGGAGGAGGGACACATTCTCCGCCTCACACCTACCCCAAAAACTCAAGCTTACTGTGGGACACTCAGGTTGAGTTCATTTTGACCATCAGGGATGCAGTACATGCGGCCCGAGTATTCACTGACCTCTAGGAAAACCGTCAGTGGATTGCAGACCAGAGCAAAATCCACACAGCGACTCCTGGATTTATTTCAACAGACACAGACACCCTCCCTTGGCTTGTGTCTAACAGGAAGCAGAAAGGATGGCAATGAAGAAGCCTCAGTGTATGTGTGTGTGGGGGGGGAGGTCAGCTTTCTGTGAGCAGGGGAGATTGGGTTATCATGCAAATGAGGTGCATGTTCAAGGTCAAAGAGTGACAGTTGGTACCACTGAACTTAAAAATTAACACTGTAGAGGCAAAACCACTAATCTGTTTAAGGTTACAGAAAACCGGGCTCAAGAGATGGCCCAGCAGCTAAGAGCCCTGGCTGGTCTTTCAAGGTTTGAGTCTCAGCACCCACATGGATGGACCTTACAACCATCTCTAACTCCAGTCCTAGGGATCAGATACCGTCGTGTGATCCTCCAAGGGCTCTCCACACATGTATTTCCTAGACTTAACATGCAGGCAAAACACCTACCCACATAAAAAAAAAAAAATAAGACTGCAAAAAAATTGTAAACACACATTATTTTTAGGTTAGTATAAACTAGAACAACATATTGTGCGAGGCAATACTGACGAATTTGAAGGACCACACAGCAGAAAGAGCCTTGTGGGATGGCCCCTTCCCTCATCTCTTGGAGTTCGTACCCTTGTTCCTGACACAAGAGATACAGTCTCTTGATGCTGCCATGGCCTTGACTCTTAACCCAGGCCTGCCTCCAAGGTGCAGGCAGTTAGTAGCCCAGGCAGTGCATTCATCCCTTTAGCTCACAGTCCTCCACAGAAAGACCAGAGCTGCAGGCTCTCTCTCCCTCCTTGACTCTCAGCTCTCCGCTGTCTCCCTTCTGTCTTCTTCCGTGTGTCCCTCTGCTCCTAAGCTCCACATTCCTCTACGTATTTAGTGTCAGGAGTGCAAACCCTCCTTTAGAGTTGATCCTTAGTGAAGAAAACATACAGCTAATGTGCAATTCTGAAATCCAAATATCACTGTTTCTTCCCATTTCACTTCACATGTGGTAATTTTATCACCGCCAAATTCCTATTAGGACTTGAAAAGAGACCAATCAGAAAATGGAGGGTTTTTTTTTTTTTACACGTATTTAGATAATCAAGTGATTTGTCTTTACTATCGCCTTCAGTAATTTCAAGTATGCACATTAATATATCAGGATGTTATGTGCTATTGTTTTGTGCTAGAAAGCTATTGCTGGAGATGATTAAGAACTCTAAATGAGGCTCATGAGCCAAAACATGTACAGAGAGTCAAACCTGAAAGAGAGTGATAAACACAAAGTCCACGCCTTGGAGACCACCCCGGGCAGCAAAGGAAGACAAGAAAGGCCAGTAGCCATGGAAGGTTATAGAAGAATGCACAGCTGAAACAAGCCATGTGGCCTGAGGGCAGGGGGCGCGAGGGGACCTCTGGAGAGGCACTGCATGCCCATGGCCACCAGGGGAGATAGACAGCAGGGAATAAACAGGGAGGTGAGAGAATGAGGCTGTAGAGAAACTGAGGCAGGCAGTCACTGAGCAGTAGGTTTTGAGCAGCCACGAAATTTTAGATAAAACATAAAAAGCAACTCAGCAACGAGAGGATAATCAGTTTTCTTTCTAGCCACAAGACAGGGAAGGTTTCCTAACAGGAAAGCTCACAGAATAATAACAAGTTTTCTATGACCTGCCCATGGCCAGCAGCACACACCTCACGGGATATCATGGAAGTACGACTCTGCCCTGAGGGTGTGAGGGTGGACAAGGGTCCCTCCTCTTAGAGAGAGGCTCACAACTACTCTTCAAATTCACTCCTACTGAGATGCCATTGAACCCATACTCTGTCCTCTATGGTTCCATGTGGGTCTGATGGTTGGCCTTTCTCAGGGGAGGGCTGGGATGGCCATACTCCCCGTGTCCTGACACAGCTATGTTACACCTCCTAGCCTTTCCTCCACCCCTCATTGGTTGATAGCATTCCAGTCCCAACACTTGACTGAAATGTGTGGGCCACATATCCACCCACACTCTTGGGCTTCATGATCCAGTTTCATCCGGCCTCCTCTAGTACTTTCCAGCCATTCCACTGCTAATCACTTCATTCATTCATTCATCCATCCATTAAAAAATGCTTCCTGAACTCTTACAAGTGTCCAGAACCAAGATTCGTTTTCAGAAAGTCAAAAACAAACTAGCTATGGGTTTGTGTCTTCTTCGAGTCAGCCTGACAGTACGGTCGGATACAAATAAATAAGCAATTAAATGTAGCATAATGAGAGAGGAACTGTGTAATCAGGGCTGTGTAATTAGTTTCATAATAAATCGGGCATTGAACAGCATTCCGATTTTGCATTCACTCTGGGTTCTTCCAGCTTCACCACCCTATTAACATCAGCTTCTTGAAGACAGGGACTCAGTCCTAACCTAAGCACCATTGCCCGTCAGACCCACACCACACCAGGCACGTGCTTGACATTCTCCTTTCCAGTTATTTACATTGGCATTTTATACATCATGCTGTGAGATACGTGTATGTAGGGAAATGATGCACTGCAATTAACCAATTTATGTATTGATATCATCTACCATAGTGGTGTGTGTGTGTGTGTGTGTGTGTGTGTGTGTAGGCGCATGTGCACGCAACTACCTCCTCTTCTGTGGGTAGAATTTTTAGTACATTTTAAAATTAGGATAGTGCCAGGCGGTGCACGCCTTTAATCCCAGCACTCGGGAGGCAGAGCCAGGCAGATCTCTGTGAGTTTGAGGCCAGCCTGGTCTCCAAAGCGAGTTCTAGAAAAGGCGCAAAGCTACACAGAGAAACCCTGTCTCAAAAAATAAAATATAATATAAAATAAAATTGGGATAGTTAAGTTTTTGTTATTAAATTATGTGGATTACTTTTGGTTTCAAGTTATATGGAAAAACAATATCAAAATAGACATAAAGGCCAACAGAATAGTAACAGAGAACCCTAAAATAAATCCAACTACATAAAGTCAAGTAATAGTCAACCAACCGCCTAAAATATACAGTGGAGAAAGGACAGAATCTTCAACTAATGGTGAGGAAAAAAAAACATTCACTTATGAAAGAAGAAAACTGATGGAGGCGGCCATGATAGCCAGCTCAACTAGACAAGGGATCTTAATAGAAACTTTAAAATCCCCAGAAGGAAACAAACCAACAAATTCCTTGGTATTGACTGAGGCAATGAGTTGGGGGGGGGGCGGTTTACCTGTTTGCTTTCACTATCACACCAAACTCCCCGGGCAAAAATAAATAAATAAGCTGGTGGCACCCCTGGCGCCCCATCAAGGTGAAAACTCCACAGCAAAGGAAAGAATGGACGAAGTGAAAGGGAGCAACTGCCAAACCCAGAGGAAACATTTGCAAACCATAGTTCTAATGAGTGTTTAATACCTACCTATGGATTTTGTCTGAAGACTTTAAAAAGGAAATTATACAGTCACCTGTGGGAAATTACAACTATCAACATGAAATCTGAGAAGTCTGTGTACTTGTTACTTACCTGGCACATGATGTCACTCTGAATGATGGCACAGGAGACACGGGCCTTCAACTCATGGGTGACTCACTCCCAAAGACTGTGTTCAACTGGATGAACACATGGGGTCTGAGGAGCAAGGTCAAGGGGCTCTGACCCAGGCAGTGTGTACAGCTGATGAAGAGCATGGTTCCACAGCAGTCAACACCTTGACACCAAATCATTCCTGGCCTCAGGATTCAGAGTCTGATATACTCAATGGACACCTGACCCTTCCCCTCCAACTCCAGATGCTCAGCCATCCATGTCAGAGTTTAAAGTAATTTCTATTTGAAAGACATTTTTGTCTATCCACTTATTACAATGAAGTTGATAAGATAAGGCAGATATGAAAAAGGACAGCATCATCCATTCAGTATGCCATAAGCAGAAACTTCATGAGCACCTACTATAGCAATCAATGCACAAGTGGGGGCCTGGGATCTGGGACTCCTGGTGATTCCTCATCCTGGGTTTCATCTCAAATCTGAACTTGGAAGTCTGATTCCAGAGCCTTTGCTATTGTTAACATTATCTCACATTTTTAAAGGATTCAATTTTATTGATGTGTATGTGTATATGTGTGTGGCATGTACACAAATGCCCACAGAGGCCAGAAAACAGTCATTGGATTCTCTGGACTTGGAATTACAGGCAGTTGTAAGCTATTTACCTGGGTGCTGTGAAACAAACTTATTGGTGAAATTATTAAGGCCACTCGACGTAGTTAAAAGGGAGGTTTATTTAGTGGCATAACTTACAAATGAAGGGATAGGTAGGTTGCAGCATCTGGGAAAGGCGTGGCGCAGTCCAGTGATGTTCTCTGGAGAATTCTGCTCGGTCTACCTCCAGCATCCAGGGTCCAGGAACCAAGAGCGCTCGCGCATCCGGATCTCAGGTCTTCAGGGTCCTCTCTCAGCCCAGCCTTGTAGGCGTGACAGTTACCGAAAGCATCAATGGGGATTGGAACTTCCAGATCAAAGCTAGAATGGCTACCCACTACAGAAACTGATTCACAAACTTCCTCTGGAAGAGTCAGAAGTGCTTTCAACCCTATAACTACCTCTCATACCTTTGCTGCAGATCTGGATCTCCATCTAATTTTGTGTTCCTTTGCCGTCTGCCTGGAAACTCTACTATCATGGCAAGACCCACACACTTTCTGGCCAACCCCTTGTGAGATCTGTCCTTCACAGGGACACAAAGATGGCAGATGGGTGCCTTTTTTTTAGCTGTGTGGTGGTGATCTGAATCATTCTCCACATTTCTCCATCCTTTTGAAATTTGATCCTTGATGTTTGCTAGTGGGTTCCCCCATCCCTAAACTACTTGATTGATTTTAAAAGGTGTGTTCATTTCTTTCATAAAGAGAAGGTGAGCTTTAAAGTATTCAGTTACTGTCTGTACTGTTAGAATTAAGCTAAATCTATGGAGAGTACCATGGTAGGTGACTGCAATGGAGGATGATTCCTGGATATTCTGGGACCTTCTCTATATGCGTAGATAAATGGAAATGGTTGACTCTGGTTCAGGAATGATGTCAATGCCTCCCCCCCCCTCTCTCACTCTCCTCTCTCCTAATGAGGCTCCTATGTATGTGAGCACACATATACATGTATGTGAATGCATGTGCAAGGCCAGAGGTCAACCTTGGGTATCTTTCTTTGGAAGTCATCCACTTTAGTTTTTTAGCAGAGTCTTTTGCTGATCTGGAACTTGCTAAATAGATGAGACAATATAGCCAGTGAGCACCAGGGATCATCTACCTCCCCAACACTGGGCTTATAAGCATGTACCACCACACTTGACTTCTGCAGCCTCTGGAGTTCAAGCTCAGGTCTTCATACTTGCGTGTCAAAGCACTTTACCCACCAAGCCCTTGGTTTCCTAATCAGCTTTCCTAAGGACATCATTGTTCAATGCTCAGTATCTAAAACCACTATACCCAGACTCCCACCCAACAGATCAGGATCAGGTATCCATAGACATGGGCTGTGGGGTTTCAGGCAATTAGCACCCCCACAAGGACCCCAGTTTCTTCACTATCAATTCAGATGCTCTGTCCAGTCAAGTCTACAGTTAGGTCTATGTGCTGAAGGCAAAGCACAGAACAGAGCCGTACGAGATAACAAGCAAGACTAGATTCTGAGAGATGTTCATAGGCATTCTCTTAGGGATGTTAAACATCCTGGGACAGGTGCAGTTTAGGAGAAATTGGAGGAATGTAAAGGATCATCCTCTTTACTGCCAACAAGACAGACTGCCTCAAAAAAAAAATTAAGGTTAAGAGATGTCTTAGAGGAAGGCTGGGACTTTTGGATGCACAAGCATCAAGACCAGAAGGACCATGAGAACCTAGTTCCTGGAGAAGGAAAGACTGGGCAGGGCACAAGTGAATAGTTGGTTAGGATGGTATATGGATATCCTCTGTCAGATGAAGGCAACAAGCTAGAGAAACGGAGTGTCGGGGATGTGAACAATTTATCAAAACTGATGATGAGTGGATAAACAAAATTACTCTCTACTATAAATGGGCAGGGCATGGAAATCAGTAAACAGTTTCTGAGTAGTCTTATTTTATTTCAGTAAATAGTAGTTTTCTAGAGGAACACTTATGGGTTAGAGCCCAGAAGGCTCCATGAGGGGAGCCCAGGAGACAAAGCTTGGGGTTCCAATTAGCATCCCCCCCACACACACACACAGGGCCTGCAGCGTCTGGGAAAGCTTCACCTAACTGCGAGACAATAGGCAGCCACTGAAGATTTCTGAGCAGAAGTATTGCAGGAGCAAAGTCATTAAGGCAATTAATCTGAGGGCCGTGTCGATGGTGGCTTGGGAGTGGGGCAGAGACATGGCAATAACTCACAGAGGAGAAATTCGATGGAGAAAATGAAAGAAAGGTGGATTGAATGCCAGGGAGCTCACATTTGTCATGCTGGACCATCCCACGGTGACATTCCCACAATGCCGCTGGGCACACTGCGGGCCCCCTGCACATTGCTGGGGTGGGTGTCGGGGTGGTCCTCCCACGGGCATTATCACAGCTAAAGGTCTCAGGGATCACACTGCGTTTGACATTCCGTTTATTAAAGCACAATAAATCCTGTTCATGAGCGCAGCAGAAACACACTCGGTGCATGGGAGCCGTCGTCGTCGTTGTTGTTGTTGTTGTCGTCGTCGTCGTCGTCGTCGTCGTCGTCGTCGTCGTAAGGCAAAGGAGAAAATTCCCAGGAGTAACGGGGAAGAAACACTGCTGCCCTGCTCACACTGTTCACACCGGCACTGTCCCTTTCCACACCCAGTGTCCGAGTGTGCATTTCTCAAAGACCCTCAGTCTTCGGTTTGCAGCCCCACCACCTCTCCCGCATGTCCCAGTTGTACCCGGGACTATGGAGGAAGCCAAGAGCAGCAGAGGCAGGTCAGCCAGAGCAGGGATCACCAGCCACACAGTAGGGAGACTCCACGAACACCTCTGGGAATCTCCATGTCTGCTAAAGCCTGCCAAAATGGCCTCTGTCTCCAATTAGGAGAAACATCTGGGGGAGGGTGGGGAACCTCACTTTTCTCCTTGTAAATTATGTGTATGATCAGCTACCTTTACAAGTGGAGTCTCTCAGGGTTAATGTCATATTTTTAAATGGTTAGTAGACAGGTAGACATCTTTTTTTTTGTTGGCCTCCAGTAGTTACTCCTCCAGGCAAAAATTCCGTAAATGTGCAAGGCAAGGCAGCTGGTGAGGAGATGATTGTCTTTCCAGTAGAAACTAGAAAGCAAGCTAATATCAGCAAACAACCAGGTGTGGATTGCTTGCGGCTTGTGGTTTGCGGCTGTTATCTCAGCACCAAGGAAGCTAAGGCAGAAGGATTGCTGTGGATTCAAGTCCAGTCTGGGCCACACAGTGAGTTCGAGACATCTTGGTCTAGAAAGAGAAACCTCATCCCCCAAAAATCCTATGTAGGGCCTGGGAAGATGGCTCCATAGTTAAGAGCACATACTGCTCTTGCAAGGACCAGAGTTTGATTCCCAGCACCTCTATCCAGGGGGCCTGATGCCCTGGCCTCCAAGGGTATTTGCACCCGTGTGCACATACCCACACAGACACAGACACACACAAAAAATAAATAAATAAAAGTAAATATTAAAAATATAAATGATAAAAATAAATTTAAAGTGTTAAAAATACAATAAGCAAGTAAAAGAATAGGAGGAGGAAGGAGATGGGAAGAGAAATGGCAAATTATATATATATATATTGTTTTTTAGGTTTTTTTTTATTTGACAAGGTTTTGTGTAGCCTTGGCTGTCCTAGAACTTACTCTGTAGCCCAGGCTGGCCTCTAACTCACAGAGATTCGTCTGCCTCTGCCTCCAGAGTGCTGGGATTAAAGGCGTGCTCCACCACTGCCCGGCATATAATTATATTCTAATTAAAAATTATGTTTAAAAATGTTTTATGTTTTTAAAAAATGGAAGAAGTTGCCTAGATTTTTGGCAAGCCTCTTGTTTCAACTTTTCATTGCCCAAATTTTAGAGGGATGGAATTTATTATGCAAATCAGACTATAGGCCTGAGAGAATTACCATACTTCCTGATTCTCAGGTGCAGTCAATTAAAGATGCAACTTCTATTTATTAGCAGCTTTTCAGAAAGAAAAAAAAAAGAGATCATGTTAAAAGCATCCATCAATTACACCCGGCATTCAGCTCTCAGAACTACTTACAGGTGAAAAATATGCATCGTATCATCAAGAAATATGGTATTTTAACTCAAAGGTCATCATCAATTAATCATTTTAAAAGACTTAAACAAAATGGATTCTCTAGGATGGAGGACATCACAGACAAGCGACAGACAAGCCATGTGAAAGACAAAGCAGGTAAGTACTTCTCAGACGTCCAAGGAAAATATCAGGGCTACTGGAAGCCCTGTTTATAAAACAGGAAGACTCTCGGGACAGAAAAGGCGCTGGTCTCAGCCCTGGTCTGATCCGAGGTTGGGCAGTGAGAGCGTGTGGGATCAAGATGTGTTTGCTGAGTCCTGCAGTGCTCCACACATTGGGTGCCATACAGCCTGAACACAGGAGACTCCGGTCCACCCGGACCCCAGCTCTCCTCCAGCACTCCTGCCCAGCCCCCCACAGCACCCCGTCCTTGCCTCCAGGCAGCTCCGTCCCCAGTCCCCCTATAGTACAGTTTTGACCTTCCATCTCCATAGACTCCCACAACAAAGATGGGAGCCTGACTCGCACAGCAAAAGCTACAGACAACTTCTGCTGCCCAGCGAGCTAGCATGTGACCACCGGTGGGTGGGCCATTGCGCCAGGCCACAGCAGGCCCATTGCTCGGTTCTGTGGGCCGGTGACTGGGAGGAAGGGACCCCTGAAAGGAGGGAGCCATCCAATGCTGGCCAGGCAGTGGGAGGTGGTGGGAGGTGTCCGTGTCCTGGTCTTAACCTACCTATACTCACACCACCGCCAAGATTTCTGGGAGCTGTCACAGGTCAAGGGGGAACACGGAGCCGTGGAGAAAGTTGAGTTACAGCGGTACACAAGAACCAAGAGAAGTGTCTGACCCCATCCAAGCAAACGGCTGGCCTCTCTGCCTTTTACTCCTCTGGTAACACACTTCTCTGGCCTCAATTGTTTCCCTTCTCCCAAACGACTTCTGCGATTTCATGCAACGCAGGTCCACTAGAGGCGAACTCCCTCCTTTTCTGCCTATGTGGGAACGCTCCCTCTTCCCCATTGGAGGAGCAATCTCGCCCAACACACAAGTGAGTCTGGAGGGAATTTTCTTCCAGCCCTTCAGCCTGACACTCACCCAGCTTGCTTGTGTGGTGCCTGAGGGCAGCCAGGATGTAATTTATTTTCTCACTTCTCTATAGGTTTCCTAGATTGGGAGTTTGGTGTCCACCACTGATTTTTTAAATTTCTTAGCCTCTATGCAGACATTTTTTTCCCCATGCCTGTCATTAT
This sequence comes from Peromyscus maniculatus bairdii, assembly GCF_049852395.1. Classification (NCBI taxonomy): domain Eukaryota; kingdom Metazoa; phylum Chordata; class Mammalia; order Rodentia; family Cricetidae; genus Peromyscus; species Peromyscus maniculatus. The sequence continues at coordinate 36,769,714 of NC_134873.1, read as the reverse complement.
GAACACAGAATGTATTGTGCCCTTTGGAAATTAGCTTACATTCTTTGATAATCTGTTGTGACTCTCCCCCCCCCCCCCCCCCCCCCCGTTTTTCAGTTTGGGGAGGTTCGTGATGCAGCTTCAGGGCTTTGTGTTCTCTTCAGCCAGCCTGGTCTGTTGACGAGCACGTGACAGGCTCTCTCCATGAGTGTCTGGTTTCTCATGTTGTCTCTTAGCATCCCCAGCTCTCTGCGCTTAGTGCAACAGTCCTAGTTGGCTTAATTCCCATGAGAGTAGGTCCTCTATCCTTACTGTATCTGAGTTGGCTCAGGTGGCTGGTCAGCCCCTTTTGGCTGTGATTGTTGCCTCTCCGAGTGGTTTCTGACTCTGTATTTTGATAGCTAATGCAGAGTGTGCTGTGTATTCCTATATATTACATGTTTTAAATTCTAATGTGGCAAATACTGATCAATATAATTACATCAGTACCTCATATGTGTGATCATATGGTACTGGTCAATTATATAGTTTAGGTCATTGCATCTTTAAAAAGGAAAAAAAATAGTATGCTACATCAGATTCACAGAACTCAGTGTGAGCTGTGTGGTTGTGTGGCTGGTGGCAATTATGCTGGCCAAGGGTCTGTTGAGTCTGCTCTTGACTGTGGCTTAGGGCCTAGAGTTTTCTCTCACTCCTTGTTTCTATTTCTTCTACAGCATTAGGTTTCCCCAAGAACACCTTCTTGGAGTCCAGTGCTGGCTGCTCTTATGGCTGTTTCTTCGGCTTGCTTGCTTGGTTTGTCAGTTGACTGGTTGGTTGGTTTCATTTTGTAGTACTGGGGACGGGGCCCAGGGCTAAGCTCATGCCTAGGATGTTCTATACCACTGAGTCATGCTCCTTGGTGTCTTCCACTCTACAAGAGCCTAGTTGGTGTGGTACATGATCTCCAGTGAGGAGGGAGATTAATAATAACCCCCAAACCAAGGCTGTTGTTTAAAGAGTTAATGCCTCCGAGGTGTGCTACTCCCAGGAACTTTGCAGCCCCCTCCCTCCATGATACCCCACATGAGACCACAAGGGGAGAATGAAGTGGAGTTTCCTTTAGCGAGATAATTCTGTGGGCTCTAAGAGCAACTCTCCCATCATCGAAAGTAGCACAGTCCTCCAAAGAAGTCGCCTCTCTCTCTGCAACTTCCTCCTTATCTACCACTGTGACAGGAAGACACAGGCAGGAAGACCAGTGTCTTCACATTCCATTTCCCATCATGCATTTTTCCAGACAGTCATCTAATTGTCTGAAGATCTGTTCCGATGTGCCTCCATTCCTATGTGGTCAGAAACTGACCCAGTGGATACAAACCAGTTACCCACCAAACTGGCACTAAATTGCCATCCAATAGTAAAACTTGGTATCCTCTTTCTTGCTTTTGGCTTATGGGTCTCCCCCCCCCAAAAAAAATCCAGATGTGTAGTTCTGAGTAGATGCACATTATACAGCAATGCTAAAGAACAGGAGGTGACTGGGACCAGAGCTCCACATCTGTGCACACTCAAGGACCTATGTGTGCACTCTCATGAGTTTAAGTATGAACACGCATGTGTGAACCTGTGTACCCACACACATGCATACATATACATATGTGCATGGTACAGAGGCACCTGCATGTGCACCTTTGTCCAAAGAACTCTCACAGAAACTAAGGATTCCATATGATCACATTCTTAATCATGTGTACAAGGTCACATGGCAGGAAAGACCACACAGAATCTGTACTCAAACCTGAGCCTTGCTTGGGAGGTGCCCACCCTGCACTGGCATTCACACATCCCTCTCATACCAAGTTCAGGGCTCACTGAATACTTCTGCCTTCCTTCTGCCGTGAAGACTAAACTTGCATTTCCTGACTTCATTATATAATTACAAATGTATACTCTGACAGGCTTAGATATTTTATTCATTCTAAATATTTGGTTTTGCACTTTGTCCTCTGAAAACAAGCCTAAAAGCAACTCTCCATCTATGTCAGAAAGAAAACTCCTAGAAATTAATGTTACGCAGGCCTCTATGTGCCTAGGCACATGGGGCAGAGGGTGGGGCAGGGTCCCAGAGTCTGGACCATTCAAGCATCTTCATGCCAGTTCCCTCTGCCCTGCCCAACCACTGGTGTCTGTCTGTCTGTCCCTGCCGTGCCCACACTGCAGTAGTGTGAACACATCGGAACACAGGCTGCTCCTCTAAGAGACAACGCAGAATTCACTTTCATTCTCTCCCTGATCACGTTACTCATGGCCTTGATGGATAAGCCAGGCTTAGTCTCCTCTGCAGGAGAGGCAGGTAGCCCAGCTGAAGCCCTGCGGGCCTCTTCTCCTGAGGCGCACTCTCCCTGTGTGTTCAGGGGCACCAAAGCACCTCCATCCAATGGCCCATCCTCCTCTGCATGGTTGATGAGATAAGCAGGCTGCCCCACGGTGTCCTTGACCCAGAGGTTCATGGCCCATGCTACACATCTACAGCACCCTGCAAGACTTTTAATGATAGGAATAAGAGGCTGGTGAGCCTGAAGGCCAACACAGGGTTGCTGAGTGAGTGACAGGAGATTTATTCCGTGGGCTTCCTAGGGTGATTTCGCTGTGTGTGTCTGGACAACAAAACCAACACACACACACACACACACACACACACACACACACACACACACACTCACACACTGCTCACAGTTTGGAAGCTCCTGAATTTCTCACACCAAAATCCACCCGACAAAGTCCTAGCAGGGCCTTCCCTGTAGAGTTCCTCTACATTCTGGGGGCCCTAAGACTACCTGGTAGGACTTTACCACATCACCCCGGTCATTCACGCCTATGTGTCTTCCTCCTCTGTCATACTGGTAACTGTGAGCTCCTGGGCTAAATGTTACTTTCAAACACTACCCAAGTATTAGGTGGGAAGCAACTGAGGCCCTGAAAAACTGCAAGCCTCAAAGGCTGTAAAGGGTCTGTGTTAGCCTGAGGCCAGGGGCCTCACACATCCTTGTAAAATAGCCTTGCCGGGCTCTTCATTTAGTGGAAGGGCCCTCTGATCCTGTGGGCACCACAGCTGAGGCACAGGCTACCATGTGGCCTGTCCCATGCATGGTGACCTTGGGTAGGGTCTGTCCTGCTCATCTATGATTTTGAACATCTGCTCCAGACTGTCTCCAGGCAAGCATACTGGCTGTGTCCATCTAGTCTCCTCTATAGTATGTTGATAACCACAAAGACTTCAGCCCAAAGTGAAGCTTTTTATAGCCCTAGCAACACCAACCTCAAACACACTGGCACCCACAGTCTAGTGCCCTCTGTGGATCCCCCAGTTCCTTGGGACTCAACATTTCATGGAAAGGGTTTGGTTGACCAACAGTGAGGATGTTCAGGGAATGAACAAAATGAAGAAATTCCTGGTTAGAAAGTTGATTCTCACTTCATATTGGATGTTGGATTAAGTTTTACAAAAATAAAAAAAAAACATATAAAATAAAAATCCCATACTTAAGCCTGTACAAGGAGCTCAAGGAGAATTCTCAAGCAGGGACTTGAATGATAGGCCCTGTTTTGCAGTGACTTTATCAAGTCCCTTCCACCCTGTACCCTCATGACAGAACCCACAATGCACTCAACCTTCCCTCCTCCAGGCCTGGACCACTCCATGAAGCATGAGTCTTGCTCTGGATTTGGCACAAGATGGCATCCCAGGCCTGAGGTACTTTCTAAGACATTCTTCCTCATGACCTACCTCCCCCTCTCCTTATTTCTCTACAATTATGTCAACCACTGGTCTAAGGGTGTACACAATTCAGTTCCCCAAAACATACAAGGCTTGAAGGATAAGGGCTGCAGGATCACATACCAGAAGTGTAAACACAAGGACCCAGCGCTACACAAGGCCCTATCAACCTGCCTGGGTTTCTTTGTTAGCTGTAATGGCTGAGTGGACACAGCCTGTGGTCGTCACCTGGCAGGAGAATGTTGGCTGGGGAATGGCCTCCATCAGATCGGCCTGTGGGCATGTATGTGAAGGTTCGTCTTGATTATTCACGGGTAGAGAAGAGTCCCAAAGTGATCAGTACCACCCTCTATAGGCCCTGTGATGAAAAAAAAAAAAAGATATCCAAGCACGAGCCAGAGAGTGAGCCAGCAAGCAATATTCCTCTAATGTGCCCAAGTTCTCTCCGTGACAGACTGTGGCCTCGAAGTGGAACCTGAAATAAACCCTTACCAACCCAAGTCGCTTTTGGTCAGAGTGTTTCATTATAGCCACAGAATGAAACCAGAACACTGATTATTTTAAAAGAAAAAAAAAAAACAGCACAGCAAATCCCAGGACCGCAGGACTGAACACGGGTTCTGGTCCTGGTAGAGAGGCTGGTGCTCACTGAGTCCTCATAGGGAGACCCTGGTGTCTGATGCCTGTGCTGGGCATCACAAAGCCTTCCTGCCTCACAAGACCACCATCTTCAACTAATCCAAGCAGCCTGGCTTGTGTTGCAGGCAGAAGGAATTCAGTTGCTGATACACACATGCATATTTACATCACATACATTAATGAATACAAGTATGACCACATGTGCAGTACATGTATTTACACCCACACACCCACACATGCATTAACACACACATATATGCATACATACAGATGCACCTGCACACATATGCCCCTATAGACACACATGCACATGTGTATACACATGTACACAGACACATGCATTCCAGGATGCGTGCATGTGCTCACAAACATGTATGCACACAGATTCATGCACACACACACATTGTGCCTCTGTGGACTCTCTTAGCATCAGGATCCTCAGATCCTCAAAATCCTGGTGTACCTCTCCTTTCCTCACCCATCCATTTTCTGGGGAGTCTCTGGTGGCCTGCTTTGACTTGTCTTCCTGTGAGTCTTAGCGTGCATCCCTTGGCACCTGGGCAGTTTCACTGATGGGCTGGTGTAAGACGATGGACTTCCAATGCACCTGCTGAATGCAGCTAGTTGTGAGCAATGGGCCACCTGGCAGCTGGCTGCACAAAGGATGCTTCTCTTATCACAGAGCCTGTCTGGCGTGGCACTTCAAGGTTGGAGGACTGCCAGGCTCCCTTAAGGGACCGGCTACCCTGTCTATCCAACCTCCCCCCAGATTCTGCCCTCACAGTCCTGGGAAAGTGATGGATCGCCCACTTTCTGAGGCCAGATTCTGAAGTTCAAGACTCTTCGGTGCTCTCCTCCTTCTGGACCATGCAGAACTCACATTTCTGGAGTCAAAGCACCAGGGCCCTGTGTCCCAGCTCTGAACACTGCCCTATCCCATCACCATACCCTGAGTTGTCCGTGAGCCTCTACCTAACCGGTCTTCAAGCAGAGAGCTGCCATCCTCAGATCCCCCACCCCACTCTAGGACCGTTCTAGGAGAGTAACTGCCTCGGGTGGGAGCCCCAGAAGCCACTGTTGTCTTGTTGTTGTCTTCCATCCCAAGTTTTTCTTGGTACTGCAGAAGAGGAAACTGAGGCCTGTAGCTACTGCTGGCTGTGTCAGGGGAGAAACCAGAGCTAGACAGATCCTCGACAGGTCTGTCCTCTCCTGTGAATCAGCTGGGAGGAACTCAGCTCCGCACATCTCCCAGCAAATGTTGGAAGGTACCAGGTGGACCCTGGAATCTGCATGCTGCTTCCTTCAGATGATTGAACCATCTAAGCTGTTTCATTCCGACTGACTTGAGGCTCCGTGACAAATTATAATTTTTCTGCCAGCCTCACAAGGGCAGTCCGTGAAGGGCCCTGTCATCCACCTTCAGGAACAAAAGTCTTGCTGTCAGTATTAGGTTCTTCAGTATCATTGCGGCATGTGTGTTTTGAGTAAATTTGGTGGCTTGGGGGTGGGGCTGGGTACAGGGCACCCAAGGCCCTCCATAAGATCTTGGCCACTGGTTCCAGAACTCCCAGACATCCTGGCCTTGTGGCCCTGTTCCTGCCTCAAACCTCACCCTGTCACCCACTCTCAAAGGCCTCTGTATAGGAGTTACATTTCCAGGGCATGTGATCTTGAGTGAGCAATGCCACGTTCCTCCCTTGTTGGCAGTACCAACTGGTACATGCCGAGGGCTGCCACGTCTTGCCACCCTGAGCCAGGCCTTGCACATGTCTCTGCATTGAGGTTAGGATCACCTGACTGCTCTGAGCTGGGGCTGTAGACTGTGGATATCTCCCAAACCTGATCAGGACTCGGGGATTAGGTGAGCTCCAGCCTATGTCAGGGCCGGCAGGGAGGCTGTGCCAAAACTGTATGTCTGCCTTGTTAAGCATCCCCGTGTAGAATGCTTTGGTATTTCTAAGTCAGTTAGAGGCAGTGGAGCAACCATAAAGTACAAATTGTCTGACTACATGATTCTGCGTGTGATTTACATTCCTCCATTTGCACAACAGAGATGAGAGAAAAACTTCATTCTGGTCATTTGAGTTTTTAATTTTTCTTTACTCAGAATTATACCCATCAAATAAAACAACACAAGCCAAGAGCACAATCATACAATAACGTGATTTATGTTCCTTTTAGCGCTGCTCCATCTTGCTTTTAAACAGCCTCACGATTGTAATTTTGCACACGGCCCTAAAAATGATGTGGCAGCCTTAATTCGAAATCCTCTAGGCGCGTGTCCAACCATTCCAAACCAGGTCTCTGGGCTGAGGAGAAAGGACCACCTCCTCCAGTTGCTGGACACAAGACTTTCTCCCAGCTAACCGACTGGGCATGAAGCCTCTGCCTCTGGGGTGTGAACTCTTTGTCTCTTGCCGCTCCGGTTCTGCGGCCCCAAAGTCTTCAGGTCAGAGAAGTGCAGCTCCTGACACCTCAGCGGGGAACGACGCCGGCCTCTCTCGGGTAGATTGGCCATGCCCAGCCTGATTAGATTGGCCAAACGCTTTAAACATCAAACGAACTGACCCCTGACATGAGACGGGTTGATTTATTACCCTGCCGACACAGCTGACAACAAACACAGGCTCCGTCTGGTCATTTTTCAAGCTCTCCGCACAGGAGTGGCACCTATATCCTCGAACACATTACTGCAGACAGCTCCGCCAGAATACTAAGAGGCTCCTATTGAGATTTTTTTTTTAAAGGCTCAAAAGAAGAGTCTAATTGAAGGAAACTGAAAATGTCTGCAGCGTGTGCATGTCGGGTAACGGTGCCGAGTTATTAAACCCAAGCAAGCTGGAGGGGCTGGGGAGGGGGCTCTGGAGGGAGACATCTGCCCAAGGTCACCTTGCTCCCTGACTCCTGGCCCAGCCTGGGTGCCACTACCCTGGTGTCTCAGTGCTGGAGGACAGCAGTAAGTAGTTCCCATAGCTCCCCAGTGCTGGGGCCAGTTCTGTCTTACATGGTTTATAAGGATCTATACACTTAACAGTGCTGATTCAGGTGCTGTGTTATGCAGAGAACATTATCTGTCACCTGTGTAAGGAAATCATAAAGGCATAAAGGAAACATGTCACCTGTTCACAACTGGAGACATGAGCTAGTGCTTAGGGACTAAGTACTTCCAGGACATGATTTGGTCATTATCCTACTTTCCAAAGATTAAACCTGGGCTTGGGGGATGTCTTGTGAATGCTACTCCAGGCTCTGAGTCCCACGTGGCCACGTGTACCTGAATGTATGTTAGTTCCAACCCCAGGCTATAGTGGCAAGGGCCCTAAGATGCTGGTCTCCTTGTTCCTTTTTAATAGACCTGCTCGTGAAAAACTCCTCTCAACTCCTGGAGCCTGAAATCACACTGAGTCAAATATGGCTGCTGACCTATACACTGTCTGGAGAATCTAGGCATCAAGGAATGTCAGAGAGGAGACATCACATCCAGGAAGCTGAGCTGTTGCCCACTGAGGCACGGGTGAGCCCCTGCCTCTGGAGGAGAATCTAAAACCCGAGCGTTGTGGAAACAGTCACAGAAGCAGAAGCAGCACCAGGCTCTACCATGTGCTTTCCTGGAGGGCCACAGGATGGTTTTGCTAAGCGGCCTCTTCATAACTTTTATTCCTTCATCAACCAGAGTGATGGGGAGCTTGCATGCAGTCCCAGGCCTTTAAAAGAACAGCAAACAAAAGCCTTTTGCCCTGAGATGGAAAGTCTAATAACACGCACACTCCCGGGAAGTTGATGAGAAAGTTGTAACAAGGACATATTGCAGAGTTTAATTAAAATTTTAGGTCTATTTAGGCATTTTAAATAAGTAGCAATTTCCCAGCCTTGGGAAAGGAGTAATAAAAAGCAAGAGAGATGGGGGAGGGGCAGAATAGCAGAAATGCACCCATAAAGCCCCTTATCATTTAAGTGGTATGCTCTGCAAGAAGAAGCTGAGGGTGGCTCAGCTTCTAGGAGGCAGCCGTGCAGGAGGTAAAAGGGCCTCCTCTGGGGACTATGTCTCTGCAGAGAGGAAAGAGCAGAGGCTGTCCCCTGGAGGCCCTGTCAAGCCCTCCCAGAACGCTCTTGAGTGAAGCCCATGGTCGGCCGACTCCGCCCACACGTTCAGAGCTGCAGGACTGATTGCCGGGCTGTCATTCTTAATCATGAGCAGATGGTCAAGCAACACCAGACATCTGAGAAACACTTCTAACAAGGAAGCCAGTGACCAGAACAATCCGATGGGAACAAAAGCAATTTGCTGGAAGCAGAGACTGGACAGGAAAGGGGGAACGTGAGAGGGAGGGCCCACTGAAGAGGCCACATCCATGTTGTAAGAATGAAGGGCTTACAAAGAAAAAAAAAAAGCAAGCAGAGAACAGAATAGCCATTTGGAAATCAAACACAGGAAGGTGGACTTCTGACCACCGTGCAACAGAGAGAGCTAGATCTCATGGTGTTCGTCCTCACAATGCAGCCAGAGAAAGGAGCCTACAGCCTATAAAAGAACACCTGCTCTCGGATCCCAAAGAGAGCTAAGGGCACAGTGAAGGTGACTTCCCCAGATCTTGAGGAGATGTAGCCCTCAGTGGTCACTCACAGCAGAACTGGCAGGAGCGACTCAGGGGGAAATTTGAGCCAATTTCTGGGAGTCCAGTATGAGCTAATTGTGGGGAACTGCAGCCCTTGCAGAAAAAAGAAATCCACACACGTCCACAGATGCCTCTACAGTCACTGGGTCATTTTGGGGGGGGGGCAGCACTGCTGCTGTGGGGAGGCATGAAGCTTTATGGTCTTAGTAACATGGGGACCCGTATACCTGTGAGAGGCAAGGGTGGCACCTGGCCCAGGTCAGGCCTGATGCAGAACAGGGGTTAGATTCATGCCTGTGACCCCGATCTGGAAGCTAAAGCAAATGAGGAAGGAAACCATCACTCTCCTGGAGCACCGAGCCAGGGAGTATGCCCTGACAAAGGAAGAACGATTACCCCTGAGGAAGGGTATGATGACAAAAACAGGTGTCCTCTGAAATCAGGCTGCAGAGGGAAGAGCCAGTGCTCAGGGCGGCCCAAATACTGACAAGAATACTCTAGTCTATCAGCCCCAACCCTGAGACCAAGGAGCCATTGGAATCAGCAGCGTGCTGGGGCAACCACATCAGGAACACAATCCAAGGCAATTGCCACCACCAACTAGACTAACTCATTCTCACAGTAGAGGCACAAAAGATTCTAGTCTATTGTCCTACCAAGAGTCCCAGAAACTGTGAGCTACACATACACCCTATAAAGAAATTTGGTGTGCTACAGGACCCCATATAGCATAAGCTTCCACACAGTGTTTAAAGGAACTGTGAATAAGATGTTAATAACTATGAAGTCAGCCTAGATGTCCATCAACAGATGAATGGATGTGAAAGTGTGTGTGTGTGTGTGTGTGTGTGTGTTGTACATGTGTGTATCCCCACATACATCCACACAATGGAGTTTTATTCAGCCATAGAGAATAAAATTATATCATTTGCAGAAAAATGTATAGAACTTGAGGTCATGATGTTAAGTGAAATGAGGCAGACTGGGGACGATGAATACCACATTTCATCTCATGTGCAAGAGGGGGAAGGAGGGTGTCGAGAGGTGTGAACATGAGCCAAGAAACCTATCTGCATGTGTGAAGACGTCACCATGAAACCCATTATTTTGCACAAGTTTTCGAAGTCAGGATTTTCTTTAGGGGCACAGTATGAGACACCAGCAGCATGCAGGGACTTGCCGGGAATTTCAGGGAAGATGGTGACTGAGAAGGAACCAGGAAGAAATATTAAAAACAGTGAACAGACACAGGAACAGCAATAAAGGATGCCCCTGATAGGCTCTCCAGCAGACTCAGAGGATGAAGTAGCAAAACAGAACAACACTGAAGCCCTGTGGGGTGACACAAAACCATCCAACCATCCAGTATGACCAAAACCCAAACTAAGGCTGGGAAGAGGGGAGAGCAGAAGAAAGGACACATCGAACAAATGCCAAGCCTTTCTCCAAATCAGCAAAAGACACAACCAAGAAGGCACCAAACCCTTTCAGGTCAACAACAAAATGATTGAAAAGCAGACCCGAAAAGAGACCTGAAGAGATCACATGCCAACTGCTGGAAAAGCAAAGAAAACATTGAAGGAAGAGCAAAAGATGCTCATGGCAAACAAAACTCAGAAAACAGGAACAAAGGATGGCTGTTGAGTTCAGTTCTGCAGCCACGCAAGCCGGAAGGCCATAGCTCACAGCCCATGCAGGGCTTGGAAAGAAGAACTTGTAAGCTTGGTGCGTTATACCACCTGATCACCACTCAGAAGAAAGAATGATGGTAATGGATGTTTTAGACAAATGGAAACTGAATCCCAAGACCCGATGTACTAAAGTGAGTTCTTCAGTCAATGTGGAATCTATGCAAAGACATGGAAGGCAACTGAAAACATAGAAATCAGTCAATAATAACACCATTTCACTCAGATATACACCCATTGCTGCACAAATCCTAAATGGTCTTATAAAAACCCAGAGACAGATATTGGGGTTAATGCTGAAAGATCAGAGAGACAAAGGAACAAGCCACAGCCACTTCTCACCTCACCAACTCCACAAATCCTCTGACTGAATGCCCCTGGGTCCTCAGCCAAAAGGGCCTAATCCTGTCTCCTCCCACCTTATTCCTTTCTCTGCCCAGCTACATCATTTCCTGTCTCAGCCTTCCTAGTGCTGGGATTAAAGGTGTGTGACCCCAAGTGCTGGGATTAAAGGTGTGTGACCTCAAGGGCTGGGATTAAAGGTGTGTGGTCCCAAGGGCTGGGATTAAAGGTGTGTGACCCCAAGGGCTGGGATTAAAGGTGTGTGGTCCCAAGGGCTGGGATTAAAGGTGTGTGCCACCACCAGTTGGTCCTCTATGGCTGACTCTGTGGCTGTCTGTGTCCTCTGACCTTCAGGCAAGCTTTATTTCTTAAATCACAAATATGTCACCACAACCCATAGATGGTATTTTTGCCTAAGCTTTACCAGAGGAGTTTCTCACAACAGTGGGGTAGCAGTTGAGCCAGGAATCCATAACTGGCCAGAGTACAGAGGATAAGTGATGGTGGCATGCTCAGCCCCAAATGAGCAGCTGTGCCATCCCCTCAAAGGATCAGGGGACATTTTAGAAGAATACAAAAGCCAGAGGGTGGAAAAACGGTCAGCAAAAAAGATGTCGTCTTCTGGATGTGGAATGGCCATTGTACTCATGAACTCATGGTGGCTGCAGTTATCCGAACAAGAGGTTGGACCTATCAACTTCTCACCACTGGTAGGAGAGCGTCTCATGAGTTCTCACCCCTCCCCAAAACTGTCATTTTCTTCAGTAGTGTAGCCAATGAATATGCTGCCTTTGCTCCAGCAAATGACCTCCCTACTCATGCTTGGACAAGAAACCCACAAAACTAAGACAAGAAACTAGCATGGGGGCTTGGTAAGAAGACACATCCCAGGTGCAAGGGAAGGGGATAAGAGATGGGAACGATGGAGGAAAAACATGACTAAAATTCATTATATAAATGTATGGAACTGTCCAATGGTAAGTTTTAAAATAATACTATTTTATTTATATTTCTATGAACATTAGTGTTCAAAGTAAAACTATCAATACCTGTGGAGGGGGGGTTCTGACATAGAATACAATACAGGAATGCAAAGGTAAGGAAAGGAAATTGGGAATACATTGCTGTAAGATCCTATGCTCCTGGCTTTCTGGATCCCATTCTCTATTATCAGACACCGTGCTCACCCTTGATGCAGGGCAGAGGGGCTTGGTCCTGCCTCAACTGAATGTGCCAGTCTCTGCTGTCCCCCCCCCACACACACTCATGGAAGGACTTACCCTTTTAGAGAAGGGGATGGGGGATGGACCAAGGAAGGGGAAGGCAGGAGGAGGGAGCGGGAGGAGGGATAAGAAGGGAGTCTGTGATTGGTATGCAAAATGAATAAAAAATTTTGTTTAAATAAAAAAAAAAACTTAAAAAAAAAGAAGAACCTAGGCTCCAGCATAGCCTGATAGAATCCTAGGCAGAGCATGATTAATGGAAGGCATGTACTGTGGGCTCTGGGGTGCATACTGATAAAATGTTAAAGGAAGTATCAGTGATAGGTTAGAAAGGGACTTCCACTCTTACCTCAAGTAGGTGCCATGCCACTTCTCCTGGAGAGATGTGAACAACCACCCAACAGAACACCCCGACAGAGCATCCAGACAGAGCACCCCAACATAGCACTCCAACAGAGCACCCAGACAGAGCATCCTGACAGATCACCCTGACAGAACACTTCAACAGAGTACCCCAATAAAACACCCCAACAGAGCACCCCAGCAGAGCACCCTGATAAAACACCCTGACAGAGCACCCATATAGAGCACCCCAACACAGCACCCCAACAACACCCCAACATAGCAGCCTGATAGAATACCCCAACAGAGCATCCTAACAGAGCACCCCAACATAGCATTCCAACAGAGCACCCTGACAGAGCACCCAGACAGAGCACCCCAACAGACTAAAGAAACAATTTCATCCAAGTCCATCTTAGTGAGCCAATGAGTTTATTGCAGTTGCCTAGGGAATCACAGACAAGACCTACTTCCTGGGACACAGGTGACTAAAATGCAGCTGTATCACCAAAGAGCCCACCCCAACATAGGGGACAACCCATGAAAGCTGCATTCCTGAATCTCCCTGCCCATCTTGCAGGCATCTCCACCAAAGAGTTTCCCTTTCCCAGAAATCATTTACTTTTTATAACCTTGAAGAGAAGCCTTGTGAAGCTGGCAACTTTCTGAACTCCCCCCACCTCCTAAACACCTGTGTCTTAAAAATCTATCTCCTCCTTCCAAGAACAAATGTCTCCATTTGGAGGAAAGATATACCTAACACTGAGCAAATAGGAATTGGGTTTCCTTCTACCCTGGAGCAATCACTGCACTGAAAAGGACATAGAAAAGCAGCTTCCAAACCACTTGCCCCATTGGCCACTTGCCATAAAATGTAGGTGGCTGCCTTCTCTCCTACAAGAAGCTGTCCAGTGGTGACAGGTTTGGAGTCCCTTGAATCAAGATGGGACTACATGACGGTATTCTGCCCTAGAGAAGTAGGTCAATGTGCTGTACTCTATATCCACCCAGAGAGTCATCTACACTACCTCCCTCCTCAGAAGATACATAGATCTGCCTAGGGTGGCAGTGGGAGAGAGAGAGAGAGAGAGAGAGAGAGAGAGAGAGAGAGAGAGAGAGAGAGAGAGAGAGAGAATGTTGTGTATCAGTTTCCTTGGAGATTAAAACAGTCCATCCTTCAGGAAGCACCTTAAGCAGGAAGGTAAACAACTCAAAATAGGAAGTCCCTAAAATTGATGAGATTCACTAGGCCCTCCCTGTCAGAATAAGCATTCAAACTGAAAGTCCCTTCAGATGGAAAGACCCACATGCATCAAACCAGTCCAACTGCCAGAAAAAGCAGAAACTAACCAAGCCACCTACAAGAGGTTTAGACCAACTGAGGCACCTGGAAATGACATCCTCATTTGAGCTACCTGTAGGCTGTGCGGTGTGCTCCAGATTCCCAGCTTTATGAGCTGTAACCCATGCTGGGGTGGGCTTTGGTGATACAGCTGTCTTTGAGTCATTTCTGCTCTTGTAAGTAACCCCTCACCCATATTCCTGTAAGTAACCCCAATAAAATTATTGGTTCACCAAATTGGACTGTGGTGGTATCCATACTTTGCTTTGTCATGGGATTACTATGTGGGATGAGTAGGCATGTGTGTTGCATGTCCACAGGAAAAGCTTTGTTGAACAACAGAGAGAAATGCTAAGAAAGAAAGACAGTATATAAGACAGACATATTGTAATTAAAGGTATTTGATAGATAGATAGATAGATAGATAGATAGACAGACAGACAGACAGACAATAGACAGATGATAGATAGAGGATAGCTAACAATTAAATAGAAAGATAGAGGATGGATGGATAGACAGACAGCTGATAGAAAGATGGATAAATGGATGGATGGATGGATGGATGGATAGATGGATGGATGGATGGATAGATAGCTGATAGAAATATAGAGAGAAATCTCTCTCTCCCAATAAAGCTCTAGAAAGGTAAAAAAAAGCAATATAGAGAGAAAATGGATAGAGGGTAGATGATAGATAGATATAGATAGATAGATAGATAGATAGATAGATAGATAGATAGATAGATAGATAGATAGATAGATAGATGATAGACAAAAAGACAGATGGATGATAGATGTGACCACATAGGCTTGAAAGGAGATTCTGTGCTCAAAGTAAAAAAGGTTCAAGTCCTAATTGACTGTGTGACATTGTAAGAGTCCCCCTCCCCAATACAGGCTGAGAGTTTCCTCATCTGAGCTATTAGATGTTAGTAAGAGCTGTAGTTTTCAGACAAGTGGTGTGGGAGAAATGTGTGTGGTGTACAGAATTTGAGACCTTCCCTTACGTCCAGTCCAACCAGTTTGATGCAGTTCTGTGAATAACACTGGAAATTGACTGCACTCTAAAGCACAGACCAGACTATTTGAAATCCCTGTAAGAGAAAGAGTTAAGACATAGCTACTTGGCCATCTGGACAGCAACTCCCCACACCTTAAAAGCATGTGAAAAAGAGACCTGGGTCTCTAGCTATTTCCAGGAGCTGCCACAGGGTCTCACTGATGCCATGGCTGCACCCAGTGCTGGCAGCATCCGGTGACCAGCATCTGGTATGTGGTTGGCACCTGGTAAATACTGAAGAAAGGGAAATCCATGAAACAGTTCTCATGGTGATGACAATAGAAATATAGTCATTGATCAGCTAGCCACCGAGGATCATTAACATGAAGAGCAGTGGGTCAGGTGCCAGAGGTGGAGATAATTCATTCTCCATAGGATCCAGTGCAATGGTTGCTTGGGACATGGTGTGATGAGTTACAGACCAAAATGGGAGGCTACAGACACAAGGGGAGTGGTCCCCAGGCCTGCACAGGTGCAGAGGCCAGGAAGGATCCAGTGGTAGACTGTTAGACTCTAGTAGGGGTGGAGATGGAAGCAGAGCAAGGGAAGGAAATGGCAGGGAGTGAGGTCAGAGGGAGACAGGAATGTGTGTCAGAAACCCCAGCTCTAGACTCCTGAAGCTTCTGCTGTCCATTGATGGCTCCTGGGCATTGGAGAGCCTAGCTATCCCAGCACACATGTCAGGCTCAGAGTTACAAGCATCGGGTCAGGCTACAGGCATCAGAGGCTGTGCAGCACTGGACAAAGGTGAGATGTGTCTGCCCCACAGTGGGGCCAGTGCCAGGAAGCTGAGCTGTGAGGAAAGCAGATGGGGGCAGAGCTGTAGTGTAGAGAGATAGCAGCACATTCAAGGGACTTTAGTAGGGTGAGAACTAATGGCTCGCTGCTCTGCCTCTCTGATCTTTCAGCTTTTACCCTCATATCAGGCTCTGGGTTTTTTATTAATAGGACCATTTAGCACTTCGTGTTACATCCTGTCTTTTTAAAATCCTTTTTTTGGTAGTTAGGAGCAGCTAGCTACATGTCTGAGGAGTTCCCTAACCAAATATTCTCTCTTGAAGCCTTGGTTAAAATCTCTTCTAAACAGAGATGGAAAAATCATCTTTTACTTATCATCCTACAAGCCAAAAAAAAGAAAAGGAAAGAAGAAGCTGTCCCCATTCTACCTCTGTCTTTAATAATAATCCTGCTTCTTTCTGGCAGATTTAGCATAGTCTTGTGGGTCAGAAACCCAGGGTCCCGTGTTAAACACGAAGCATTAGTGGGAAGAAAGTAGAGTTATCCAGGCCTGTCACTTTCAGTGCTGTCCCCAAGGTGAGCTTGGAAGGGAACTCAGAGTTCACCAAACCATCCATTGTAACCCAAACTGGCAACTGCTGCTTTTGCCTCAGACCCACCATCAGCCCCTACAGACTCGAACAGAAAAGACCAGACCATGAGAACATGAGGTAAAAACAGCCTTTATTATAACAAATCCAGCAGCTACTGGGGCAAAACTGGGAACCAGGAGAGTTGTGTGAGCATTCTAACATCCCTGTGCCCTCACAGCATGCTACAGTAGACGCCTCCACAGTAGACGCCTCCACAGTAGACAATTGGCCCAACTCAAGTTTCTCAACAAATACATCCAACAGGATGTGTAGGGCAGACCCCCTGTTGAACACATACTCAGATGGAGTTATTTCTGCTCTTCTCTCTGTACCAGACAGGGCCACATGTGCTGAAGTGTTTGGGACTCACGCCGCAGAGGCGGTGTATGAAACAATCTTGCTGGCTAGACAGAGAAGTGGCCTGAAATCCAGACCTAAACCATTTTCATCCTCTATTTGACCGATAAAGATAGCTTTCCATTCCAAAGCAAAGCAGAGACATAATCCAGGCAAAATTGGATTCCTGAACCTTATAAACACACTTTCGATTGGTACAGCACAGCTGTGGAATCTCAGCTCAGCTGTGTGGGCCACCTTCCACTATGAAGGGCACAGTCGAATGGGTCCTCTGGGACACCATACAGCCACCTATGACAAATGTCAGTTTCAACACACAAAATAAAGTCTCCATCTCACTTGCCTATCAAAACCTTCACAGAATAAAAAGCTCCTTGAACCCATCAGCTCAGACACTCTGAAGCAATCCTGGATCATTTCTCCTCCTGCATCTAGGAATGCCTTTGAGATCTCAAGGGTGAAGTGGACAGCTTGGTACTAATTGTTATAGCTCTCTACTCAAAAAGAAATCATCAACTTTATGTTTATTTTATGTGTATGGGTGTTTTACCTACATGTATGTCTGTGCTTGTGGTGTCTGCAGAGGCCAGAATAAAGTGTCGGATTCCTCTGGAACTGGAGTCACAGACAGTTGTGAGCAGCCATGTGAGTCCTAGGCATTAAACATGGGTTTTCATGGGAAGAATAGCCAATGATCCTAACTGCTGAGTCATCTCTCCAGCCCCTACTCTCCAATTTTAAAGACAGTGTCACAGACACAGGTACACACTGATGCTGTTCCCATCTCACTGTACATATTCACTCTACTACCTGCTATGAACATGAACCAGGTCAGGCCTGAGAATACAAAGACAGCAAGTACAACCCTGGCCTGGGCATTGGGACCTTCAGGGCAGGGTTTTAACTGGCCTCCCACCCCACCCAGCTATGCATGGTTCTTAATACATGAGGCAGGCAACAGGAACCCAAGTAATAATTGTGTTGTTGTGTGGTCATGGAAGGGAGAAGGTGAGAGAGGGAAATGGGTACAGCTCACCAACAGACAGCAGAGCGAGCTGTTGACAGTGATGGGTTTTCATTATCCTAACACAAATGGGAAATTGGGGATTTATATAACTTTCTGGTGCCAAATGTGGTGAATAGCAGGTCCTAAGCCCATCTCACCTGACCCTTACAGACCATGCCTATGACCACAACTCCTCTGTAAGCATCTCCATGCTCAAGCTGGAACTGGTCTCAAGAAATGAGGGATGGGCCTGGATACAGGACCAAGAACTAGTCCCAGAGGTTCATATAACAGACTGAGCTATATGGCATTTATTACCTAAGGCCAAATGACATGACTATAGGTCCGACTGCTGAACCATAGCTTCAGTTTCTTCATTATTCATCATACTAAGGCCTTTCATCTGGATCTGCTTAGTGATTTCAAAGTATTTGTATTTCCAATTCATTAGACTACTGAATAGGGGACATGTTTCAGTTGTAGATCACAAGTGCTTCCTAGATACATAACTTGAGATGCTCTACCCCAGTGACCTGAAGCATGTTTTCTTCACATCCAATTGGTCCCATCATCAATTCCTAACAGAAACTGAAGAAAACTTGGAATTGCTTCTTTGGTAAAGAGTCACTTGGGTATCCCTCCCAAGTTGTTTTGACCTCCTTCCTGTTCTTAACATAGGCTGAGCTCTGGTGGCAGGTAGAATTCTCTCATCGAGGACAACAGGAAAGAAACCAGAGATCCATGAAGACAACCAGAATTTATAAAAGCCACAACTCTAGAGAGGAAAGAGGGGGGAAAACTATGTTGATTATGACATCCTCCACCAATTTTTCTTCCACAACAGTTCTCAACTTTTACACTGAATCATAAAGTTTAAAGAGAAACCTGTGGTTCCTAGTGGAATCTTCACTATATTAAGGACGTATAGCCAAAGCCTTTGGCATGAGCCCACAGGTATATATAACAGAATGAAGATCCTGGAAATGATGGACACATAGAGAAGTGAATTGATTTCCTCTTGAAACACCTGGCCACCTCTTAAACTGAGCATGGCTGGAGGAATTAGCTAGGAACAGAACAGAAAGGTCCACTAAGATGGTAGAACACATGTGGATATTTTGGAAGGCTGTTGGTGCTGGGAAAACTATTCAAGTGTAAGCCACACTGGGGTTGGAAGTGAACCTGAGGGACATCCCAGACTTCTCTTGGAGACACTTTAAAGTCATGCTTGAAAGCAAACACCTATGACACAGACATGAAAATGCATGCAGCACTAGGAAGAACCAGTGGAGATGATAGAGGGAGGAAACAAAGGAGGATAGAAGATAGACAAGAATCCACAGGTTCAAAGGGGGATGAACTCTCTTCAAGATTTTTAAAACAGAAAACAAAATGAAAATGAAGCTGGGCATGTTGGCACAAACCTATAATTCCAGTGACTGTGAGTTCAAAGCCAACTTGAGCTATACAAGTCTCTGTCTTTTTTTTTTTAGGATTTATTTTATTATTATGTATATAACATTCTGCCTGCATGTATGCATGTACACCAGAAGAGGGCACCAGATCTCATTGTAGATGGCTGTGAGCCACCATGTGGTTGCTGGGAATTGAACTCAGGACCCCTGGAAGAGCAGCCAGTGCTCTTAACCTCTGAGCCATCTCTCCAGCCCCCACAAGCCCCTGTCTTAACAGAACAAAGCAGAATTAAAAATTAAAATTATGGGCTAGAACGTGGCTCCAGTGTTAGTGGGCGTGGCTTGCCTAGCATGTGGAAAGGCTTTAGGGTCCATACCCGTACTACTAAAAAAAAAAAAAAGGAAAAATTGGTTTTCTGTGTCATATGACAAGTTAGCACAAACTTAAGCATTTGTACATATATATGCTCAGAGTTCCTTGGAACAGAGGCATGGGCAGGAGTCTGTCTGGTTCACTCACACTCAAGCTGCAGTCCACAGCTTCAAGTTGTCAGAATTCAGTCCAAAAGGCCTCATTTTTCACAGCTATGGGCCAGAGACCACTCTAAGCCACTACAGACCACCTACATCTGTAGCAGTTCATGGCATGGCTGTATGTTTATCCTCCAAAGCAAGGTGTGAAATCTCTTTACATTCAAAGATGCCACTTGACTTAACTGAGTCAGGCCCCACTGGGACATCTACCCCTTGATCTACTCAATACAGCTGTTGTAGGATCCCAACTATATCTTCAGAATCTCTCCTGTCTAACATGGGGTGACCCCAGGAAGGCTGCCTCCCATCCTCAAATGTCTAGGACCCATCTACACTGAAAAAGAGGTTCACAGGCCTGAGGGCCACAGGGAGACATTTTAGAACTCCAGCTACCACAGTACTTTAAAACTTCTGGGAGGGGGGAGAAAGGAAATAAAACTTTTCCTTAAAAGGAAATAGTAATACTGATCCCACCTTGACAGCCAGGACCATGGAAGTCAGGAGACAGTCCAACAGCAGATGGATGTACAGCAGAAACTGCCTTTAAATATGAGAGTGAGTAAATGTGCTCTTAAACAAACAGAACTTGAACACTTAGCATTAGTAGAGCAATACTAAAGAATAAAGAAAATAGGAGGCTTTCAACAGAGGGAAAAAATAATCTCAGAGGAATGAAAACTATCAGAAAGGGTTAACATATGGCTGTCTCTAACTAAACATGAATTCATTAAAGTAAAAATTATTCCAGGATTTAAATTATAAAGAGAATCAAAATATAAACTGCCAAGAAAAAAAAATAGAGGTCATAGTGTGAGAATGTCCTTGTATTATCCAGGAAGTTGCAGAAGTAATATTCTAATGTACACTCCTCTAAACCAAGGACACCTGTTTTGGTCTCTACAGCAACCGCTGGGGAGTAAATGTATGGGTAGCTACGAAGGTAATAAGGTCAGGTGTAAAACACAAGAGAAATACAACTGATCATAACAAAGGAGAATATCAGAACAAAGAACAGATGGTACAGATAGAAAGGAGAGAGCAAAATGCCTGGTGTAAATATAACTATATAACGTGAAAATGTAAATATTAGAACAGCAAAGATTTTTAAAGATCAAGTATATGTTTTAAATATAAGAACATGAAGACTTTAAGATAAAAACTGAAAAATATACACATTGAAAATACTAAACAAAAGATATTTGACACAGCTCAATTCCATCAGATGTAATTGACTTCAAGTCAAAAAGTATTTTTAGAAAAGGGATATTCCTAAGTTTTAAAAAGTATAATTTAATAAGAAAGTTAAATTTTAACCTAGTATGTACCTAATAACATAACTTTAAAATACATAAAAACAGAAACAAAATTTATTAAAAGGAAAAATAGAGAAGTCCACACTTATATATATTTTTTCCATGTACAAGACTTCTCTATGGGCTTGACAGTCATACACAAATTTGAGCACTATATACCAAAGCTGATATTTTTATAAATTATGTCTGAATAAGACCAGAATCAAAATACAGTATAAGCCTGAATCAACTTGATATTTTCCTCCCTTTAGAGTTTTTCAATGTTATAGTATTCTGATCAAATACAACATCAGATTCTTGTTTCCCTACAGACACCCTGTAGCTTAGATGCTCAAGAAATGGCATTTTAAATATGTGGCCACATTCCCAGCAGTTCCTGGTGTGTGGATTTTGTGGACTGTGTTGCAGTAAATACTGATCTGCTCCAATTTGGAATCTCTGTATGACTTCAGAGAGGCGGCACTAAGGGTTCTCACCAAGGTGCTTACAGCCATTCTCCCTTCATTGAAGTGGGCAGCTCTGGGAGTCCTGATTTACACCAACACGATGTTCACAGGGAGGTGTACAGATACAAACACACACATGAAAAAATAATGTATAGCAAGAGCTAGAAGCCCAAGAACTCATTTTTTTAACTGTAAAACATTCAAAAGAAGGTAGAAAAAGGAGAAATAACAAAGAGCACAGATAGATAGATAGATAGATAGATAGATAGATAGATAGATAGATAGATAGATAGATAGATAGACAGACAGATGGATCCCAAAGTTCGTTGTTTAAGGAAGCAAATGTGGTTGATAATCTCCTTGGAGACAGGGTGCACACAACACGGCCATGATAAAGAAGAGCTCAGCGATACAGAAGCAGATCTTCACAACCTGAGATCACACAACAGCCTCTTCCATGTGACACCAGAGGCGCAGGAGGGTCAGAATGTGATTCAGTCAGCCAAGCTTAGCTGTGAGTGTCTGGAGTATTAGCTGGGTTGAGGAGAGGGCCAGGGACAGGTGGACAGATCCTTGCTGCTCACTGCAGGCTAATCCAACCAATTTGTGATCTCTGAGTTCAGCAAGAGACCCTGGCTTGTTTACAGTCATGCCACCTTAATTCATCTGGTCTCCTCTGATCTTGGAAGTTAAGCAGGGTCAGGCCTGGTTGTTATTTGAATGAGAGAGTGGAAAGGATTGAGGAGGACACTCTGTGTCTTTGTCCTTGGCCCCCGCACCCTCAGCACACACACAAATATGTACTTACACATGCACACAGAAAAGCATAGGGAACAAAAGAAAAAAAAATGATAACTGGATTTCATCCAAATTAAAACTTTCATTTGTCATAGAACCTGAGAAAGACAGTGGAAAAATAACCCCCAAATAGGTCACATTTCTAACAAGGATCTAGTACTGAGGATATACCAAAGATTCATGTAAAATGAAGACAACCACACTGAAGATGGCCGTGTGTTTGGGGAGGTTTTGTCCAACAGGGTTTACAAATGGCCAGTGCTAGGTATCATGGGTCAGAAGAACACCATTGCTGAAAACTGCAGGGACACACCTTCACACCCAAAAGGGTGGCTATAACCAGAGAACAACTGTTGGGAAGGATGCACAGACATAAGAAACTCTACACCCTGATGGCGGGGATGGGTGACGGCACAGCTACTTTGGAGTGAGCGACTTCTCAATAACCTAAATGGAACAATATTATGATGCAGTAATTCAATTTCTGGGTCTACACACACACACACACACACACACACACACACACACACACACACACACACACCACAAATGAAAATAGACACCTCACAAGCTGTCCACACTCACAGCAGCAAATCATATTGGCCCAAATGTGGAAGCCACTGAGACAGATATCCATCAACTGATGAATAAAAAAATTATGGAATATTTCTCAGTCATAAAAAGGAAGGAACCACTGAAAATCCTAGAATATACATGACCCCTGAGATATTGCAAGAAGATAAAGAAGTCAGAGCACAAAGACAAGACCCTGAGGACTCTGTGGGCTTTAAATGCCTAGAGGAGAAAGGTCCTTATAGACAGAAATGAGCTAGAGGGAGCCAACAGCTGAGAGAGATAAGGAATGCTAGTTCAATGGGTATGAGGTGGGGAAAGGTTTTTGAATGGATAGAGTGGTGGTTATTCAACACAGCCCACCAGAAACACCAATGTGCTTACTTTAAAGTATGTTAAAATGGTGAACTTTATGTTACATAATTTTCAAATAATCAAATCTACATAAGTAGAGAATACATTTGGTTATGGATTCAAAGTCTCAATATTTGAGAGATGGCTATGTTTCCCAAATCGATAGACTCAACCTAAGCTGAGGACAATAAGAGGAAACAATCTTCAAGAACGTGAAAAAGTCCTCAATTTTAGACCTGTAACAACACATCATTAATCTAAAGCAGATTTGGTGTGAGGAAAAGCAAACTGGCCAGAGGAGCAGAACCAAAGCCCATCCACCCACGCACCCACCCACACTCACCTGATTTTTCAGAAAGCTATGACTATGATATGACAGAACAGTGGTTTTCAACCTGTGAGGAGTCCTGTATCAGATATCCTGCCCGTTAGAAATTTACATGACAAGTCAT